>NC_050192.1:2347500-2647500 GCF_008315115.2 Sander lucioperca | reverse complement strand
TTGAGCCCCATATAAAGGACTTCCAGCAGCTTCTTCTAGATCCCCCCAAGGTAAAGCCACGGAGCAGTGCCATGTCATGAAGCACTATATATTCTAAACATAAGCAGGTAGCGCCTTTGGCTAGCAGGTTTTAGCCTTATATTTTTAAAATAATGTAGTAGCTTAGCTGATGGTATTGACAGTACACATTTTCATTGTTCCCCTCTGTAGTACAGTTATAGCATTACATCTCTGGATTCTTGTGTATTGGCATCAAAACAACATTGGGCTTTTCTCATTCCCTCTACAGAAAAGTGCAATATTGACGACCGTTGGCGTTCTAGAGCAGCCGCTGGGGAACGCCCGCCTTCACGTGGCCCGGCTGGTGGCCGCCCTGCTGCAGACCAATGCCCTCAGTATCTGCCAGGAGCTCTGCAATCTCTCCACCATGGACCTACTACTGGTAGGCTAAGCCTGGCTCGATTCTGCACCAGGGATGTTAATAAGTCGATGAGTGTTTCCCAAAGCCCAAGATGGGTCCTCAGATGTTTTTTCCACAACTCAAAGATATTCAGTTTACTGTCATAGAGGAGTGAAGAAACAAAAAAAATTCACATTTAAGAAACTGGAATCAGAATTTTCACTTCTTTTTTTTTCTTCTCATAAAAACACACACACACACACACACACACACACACACACACACACACACACACACACACACACACACACACACACACACACACACACACACACACACACACACACACACACACACACACACACCTTGACTGGTTGGTGAAGGCATACAACCGAAAGGCGATAATTCTAGTGAGGAGATGTTATAGAGCGATGCTTTTGCCTGATTCTGTTTGTGTGCTGTATCTGAAAAGGTTGCATCAGATTTGCACAAGGTTGGTCATGAGGCATGGAAGCACCGATAACCTTATCACACCACCTGACCAAAGGGCAGTGGGTGTGGCTTATTTCATATAAAACCATGGAGCTCCGTATGTAGTGCAGCAGACTGTTGACCTGGTTAAAATGCATGGGGGAACTGGAGAAGTCCTTTCTGGTCCAGATATAACCATGACTTTTTTAAATAGCCATGTTAGAAGGGCACAGAGCCATGTGGTCTTGCAGTAATTGGCTGAAATGCTTAAAAACTTCTAGCGCTATTGGTGCATCTTGACAACTGTATGCTGTTAAGGGAGGTGTCCACTCAACTCTGTGCTGCTTACAGTCCGGTCTTTTAGCAATCTTTTGCAGCATGCCACTGACTTTGCTTCACATCTCTCTCTCTCTCTCTGCATAGGATCTGTTCTTCAAATACTCCTGGAATAACTTTTTGCACTTCCAAGTGGAGCTGTGTGTGGCGGCTATCCTGAACCATCCTTCCTCGGAGGAGCGGCCCAACCCGGGCCTCCAGAACCACGATGGGAATCCCGCAGCATCGGACCCTGAGCCGCAGGGGGAGGCGGTGGAGACAGGCAGGACTAGTGACCCACAGACCTCCATCCACAATGCCCTCGTAGCGCATGTAGGTGGCTTAAGCAGCTTGATGTCCTGAACTTGTTATACTACGCCCAAAACCTTCTCTGCCACTTTTCGTTTGTGGAAATAATCGAGGAAGGAAGAGCACCAAAGCCTTGCACTCACCTTCATTCTGTGTTTCTGTCGAACCCTCAGCTTTTCCAGAAGTGTCAACTGGTACAGAGGATCCTTGACGCCTGGGAGGAGAATGATAAAATACAGTAAGGATCTCTTGCATCAAAACAGAAAGTTTTCCACCACCACATCATACCTCTGCAGCTGCATGATCCTGCTTTATGCATGTCCTGCTAAATATTTTATATAAAGTGTAATTTGTGAATCTCAGGGGTGAGGGTGGCACCAGGAGAGGCAACATGGGTCATCTCACCAGAATCGCCAACATGGTGGTCCAGAACCTGGAGAAAGGACCAGTACAGTCCCAGATCACCGACCTCATCAAAGGTATATCATATTTTATATTGCAGTAGGCCTGATTGCCAGATGAGTTACCATTTTAAGTGACAAGTCAGTTAAAATGAGTGTGCCTGTTGTTGCAGAGCTGCCAGAAGACTGCAGAGGCCGCTGGGAGAGCTTCGTGGACGAGACCCTGCGAGAGACTAACCGGAGGAACACGGTGGAGCTGGTGAGACTGGGCCCGGCAGTGTCAGAGCAGCTGCTATCAGCTTCTCAGCAAATCAGATTTTTCTTTTCAAATGTGTCATTCAATAAATCTTAAGTCAGACATTGGTTTAATTGATTTAAAACAATAGTGACCCTGATTATAGTTTGTAGACTCAAAGCATTGCAGCGCTGAGGTCCCAGGCAGCACCGATATCTGCTGATAGCTTTTCAGGAAACTGAACTAGGCATGTTTACAAATTGCAGATGGGCATTTGCATTGCAAGAAAAGGTATTTGTTGCATTGAAAGTGGTATTCCCATAGTTTCAGCTGAGAGGTGTGTTTGTGTTGCAGGCTCGCTACGTTCCAGAAGCTCTCATAGCTTTTTTAAGTCTTTATAAATAAACAAAATAAACTCCCAAAATGTCAAAGAAAACATTCTTATACCTATTTCCCTTATTAAAACAGAAAAATACAACCGTACATCTCTGAATTCAGGCTTCATGACAAAGGCCCAGTGGTGTACTGTAGGATGACTGAATGAATCTGCTCTTGGTGTTTCAGTTTTCCACATCATCATTTTTTTTTTTTTACATGATGATTTTATGTTATGAAAAAATTACTTGGATTTGGTTTCTCACGAGTTAGTCTCGCTTTGCCAGACCTTCCTCCATAGCGCTGCGGAGGATGGTCTGGCTAGTCCACACAGCATTCTAGGATAGGACATGAAGGTTCTTTGGTTTATTGGCATTTCTTTAAACCAATCACAATCGTCATGGGCGGCGCTAGCACTGCACGGAGCCACGGTGCCGCTGCAAAATAGCCTCAGGAAGGAACTTGTTTTGGTGGAACGTGTACGTTCAAAAGTTGTTTTAGTCGTGCAACAGAAAACTCAGATTTGACAGATAGTCTAGCTAGCTGTCTGGATTTACCCTGCAGAGATCTGAGGAGCAGTTAACCATAGTCCTCACAAATCCACCAGACTTTAGTATTCCAACACAAAGGAAGCGTTAGGTAACGGAAATCTGGCCGAAAATAAGGACATGCGGCGGATTTTCCGGAGGATATAGACTACTCACGAGTTAAAATTGTTCAAATGTGTTTAGTAAGGCCACTGGGTGTCTGTAATGTACCGTAGGACTCTGTAACAAGTTCACCAAAGCTCTGCACTGTGCCCTGCAGGTAAGCACCCACAACATGCACTCGTCCAGTGAAGACGACGACATGGAGAGCCCGTTCCCCAACGACCTGTCTCTCCAGCAGGTAGGACACCACACCAGCATGGAAACTAAAATGACACCTCACACCACTGTTACTTGTAATAATAAATACACATTCATCCCTAGTAACCTTCTAGTAGAAAAAGAGAGCACATTACACCAATGTTAGCGTCTCTCCGTTGGCTCCCGGTAAATTTTAGAATAGATTTTAGGATATTACTGATAACTTTTAAGGCCCGCTCCGGATTTGCCCCCGAGTATATATCAGATCTTATCACCATACGTGCCCGGTCGCAACCTGAGGTCTTCAGCCAAGGCTCTGTTAGCTGTTCTGCAGTCTAGGCTGAGGACCAAGGGTGACCGGGCTTTCTCTGTTAAGGCCCCCGCCCTCTGGAACTCTCTCCCTGAGACTAGATCAGACAAGCTCCTTATCCTCTTTTAAATCCCTTTTTAAAAACGCATCTTCATAAGTGCGCTTTTACTGGGTTTGTGACCTGAATGTTACTTTAATCTGTTTAAATCTACATTTTAAGAAATGGCATTATCTAAAGCGATATTTTGTAATTTGTTTTAAATTGTGTTTATAAGTGTTGGTCGGCCATGTTATTGTTGTCTTGTTAAGCATTTTGTAACTTTGTTTTAAAAAGTGCTATATAAATAAAGTTATTATTCTATCCATAATGACATTGCCTTAAAAAGTGCTTTGACCTTCCCAGGCCTTCTCTGACTATCAGATCCAACAGATGACTGCCAACTTTGTGGATCAGTTTGGCTTCAATGACGAGGAGTTCAGCGAGCATGATGAAAATATCAAGTAAGTAGTACAAAGTCTTACACGGCTTGTTGGCCTTTTAGGAAAATGAAACAAGATTTGCCACTCTGCATCAAACAACTCTGCATCCCAACCTGTGCCGTCGACAGTCCCTCCATACCAGAACTCAGACATTTGTATTCATTCTCTGCTACACTATTTGATTTCATGACTGACTGTTGTGTTGTATTATTTCAATACGTTAATGTAGGTGTCTTATTCTTTGTTGCTAAACCCATTTAGTTATCCCACAGCAACCTTAACTTACAGGATGTCAACTAATATTTTCTTGTTCTCGTTCCTCAGTGCCACATTTGACCGAATTGCCGAAATAAACTTCAATCTAGATGCTGATGATAATAGTGTAAGTGTTTTGCTGGTGCCAGTTTGTGTCCTACTCAGTTCATTAAAAACATTGCAACTTTCAAACTCAATCTACTTTTACTGTCATTGGTATTAATATCACCGCTACTGATAATGTCCTAACAACAGCTGTTGCTATTGTTAAGTGTTTAGTTGGTCAACACTGCTATGGGAAACTGACTTAAACTTGATGCAAATTCTGTCTATTAGGCATCGTCGCAAAAAGGCGGCTGACTGACCTCTTTCCCATGTGTGTTTGTTAACAGGCCAATGCGGCTGCGTTTGAAGCCTGCTGTAAAGAGAGGATACGCCAGTTTGATGATGCTGAAGAGGAAGAGGACATTTGGGAGGAGAAGGAGATGAACTATGCAACACAAGCTAAATCCAGAACAAGGTAAACCCGACTATGTCTTCCAGTCTTTGGTTCCCTCGCTGCAGTGTTTAGTTCACCAAGCGTTTCTGTCGTCTGTCTGTTAACCCCTTTCCTCTCTCCTCAACCTGCATCCACCTGCCACTCTCCACCAGGTTTGGGGTCTCCCAAACCTCCGAGAACAGCTCCAGGAGCAGCATGGAGAACGGAGGCAGGGAGCGGGACCACGGTTCTGAATCTGATGAGGACGAGGACTCTGAGCAGAACACATCTGAGCAGAACACATCTGAGCCCAACACGTCAGAAACAGGTAGATTAGAGGACAGCGGCGACCCACAGAACACAGCCAAATGTCATGTAACAGGGTTTCTGCGGGGTCTTAAAAACTCTAAAATTTCAAAATCAAAATTTTAGGCCTTAAAAAGTCTTAAATTCACTGAAATATTGTGTTCTAGGTCTTAAATAATTTTAAACAGGTCTTAATGGTCTTACCTCCATGCAACACTACCTCTAATGCCCTTTTTCTTTTTAAATTCCGTGGTTGTAGTTTTTTTTCCTTCTAGTCGACTACAAATGAGACCAACGTGCTACTTATATTGCAGCCAATCAGCTTTGGTGTTATTGCCACGAGTCTCCTTCGGATTGTACCTCACATGTAAATTGGATTTTATTCTTCAGCTATGGGGAAGTGCAAGTTAAGCGGTACTTGGCTTGAAAAAACTGAATTAAGGGCTTAGTTGATGTTGTGTTAAAAGGTCTAAAATTTCACTCATAATGGTCTTAAAAAAGGTCTTAAAAAGTCTTAAATGTTACTTGGTGAAACCTGCAGAAACTCTGTGTAAACCTACGAACTTTCAAAATGGGCTCTTGTTTCCAGATCCAGGCTGGACAGCAAATTTCAGGGAGTCTGGAGGGACTGCAGCATCCCAAACCCCAGCCCAGTGGGACAGCTCGTCTAGGAGTGGAACACAGACGCAGGGAAGTGGCTGGGCCACCTTCACTGAGTTCCAGCCTTTCTCTGGGTGAGGTTTTTTAGGTCGTAAGTTTAATTGATGCAACAGGTATCACTACTAGGGCGTTTCCACTGCAGGAACTTTACCAGGCGACCGAGACGGTTTTGAGGAACTCACAAACTAAACCTGCGTTTTCAACCAGAGGAAACGGGGACTCCAATTTAGTTCTGTACGATACGATGGCCAGGGGGTAGTACTTTCCAAAGGTTCAGGAACATTAGAGGGGAAGTTTTAAGCGCTGACTGTCGCTGATTAAACATACACTGCGGCTGCTTCAACTTGTGTATTGCTTCATTCACAAAACAAGGAAGTACTGTAGTATCGATGTCTTGACGAGGGTCGGGCATTTCTTGTTGTTTATTAACCTTAAAGTTAGGCCTGGCTGTTGTCTTCTGGACTTGTTTTTAAGAAAAGTGAACAAAGCTGACAACGTGAGCGAGAGAGTGAATGAAGGAGAGGGAGCGGGGATGAGAAACAAAGCAGGTGAAGGAGAGAGATAAAAGTGAATTCTTTCATGGCGGTTATGTTCTAAAGCAGAAATAAATAAACGTCAAACACGCAACAGATGGTTTTGTGGAGACAGATGTTCTTATAGTGTCATTCTCCTCCTCTGCATTTCATTCATACTGGTGCAGTAGTAAACAAGTGGCTCAAGGAACCTTCTAGTTCCTTCAGAAATAGTACTGGGGACTTATAAGACCCCAGATCCTCGTGTCGAAACGCTGCTAGAGTGACCCAACAGTAAATACAAAGACCAGGATGCCACTGTGTTGTTGTTTTCATTTGTGAAAATGCGTGTTAAATGCAGCCGTCATTTTTTAATCCTAGGGTCTAATTTACCTAATCTTCAAAGTTCTTCAGATGAAAAACACAAGGGATTTTTAGTGCCTAGTTTAATCTTGACAGTTTCCATAGTTTCTGTAACTTTTTGGTCGAAAAAAGGGATTTATTTTACCAATCTGTTGGCCCTCCGTAGGAGGAGGAACTATTATTTTGGCTAGTAGACATTAGGAAGATCAAAAAATCTTTACGTTTACAACTATAGAGAGTGTACGGGACGATTTTACATTGTTTACCCTACAATAGTCTGGGCCAACGGATGTACATTGCTGGGATAAACCTGACATCCGGCGTGATGTCCCTCCCCTTCCGCTATCTATTTTGTAAGAGCACCGTCGCTGCATCTGGGGTTCAGTGCCACCCAGGACTGTTTGGTTTGAATAATTACAAACAAGCCAGAGCGGTCTTCCCTCTATCCCAGAATAGATAAGCGGTGTAGCCAGTTGTTCATATGCAGACTGATGTCGCGCCATTTCACAGTTGTATTGCCTTCTTTACCATTTCACATATTAAACACAGAACACTTAAACAACGAAACGACAGTGATTCTTTACAGCTTGTTAACACGGTTCTCTGTTTTTTTGGGTTGTTTTTCTGCAGTACGGAGACTGATCCCAGGTGCAGCTCTCCGGTGGGCTCGGGCAGCGGCGATGCCGATAAACAAGCCAAACAAAACCACGAGAAGAGTGGTGAGTGTTTGCTGCCATCCTCAGAGCTCAGACAAACTCTGCCCGTTGCAGATGCACACTTATTTTTATATTTTTATATATATATATATATATATATATATATATATATATATATATATATCTCATTACAGCATTTTTTCACACCTGCCTAAGTATGCACAGTACTGTGTATATATACAGATACTCACTCAACCTATTCAGCCTTTTCTCTTATGCAACAGTTACTTTGTATGTATTTGTTTTTCTGTATTTATATATATTTATATCGTACACAGTCCTGTCCATCTTCTATCTGTGGACATGTTGCTGCGCTGTTTGTATGCACAAAATACAGCGTAATGCATTTTCTATTGTATTGCTGACAATGGCTAACCTGGCTAGAGCTAAGCACATAATGAAAAATCTGACTTGTAAATGGAACGCATTCAACTCGGGTGTGACGTCATTCCCAGCTCAGATCAGTTGATTTGGAGAACCTCATTTTTTCCCTGTCCTTTTGTTTGTGTCGTCAGACGTTGGTGCCTCCTCTGGTGCCTGGCCGGTGGGAGAGGGGAGGAAGGCTCCCATCGTGGCCTCAGACAGCAGCTCCTCCGGGGGATCCGACAGCGAGGAGGACGACAAAAACGCCGGCGCTCCTCCCACCACCGCCGTCGTCTCGGAAATGGCCGGCGCCCCCGGCAACAAGACAGCTGACCTCAAAAGGTTTGAATCTTTTAGCTGGAAGCTTTGCTGTCAGATGCCGAGTGGTAACATCCTCCTCGGTTGACCAGTCCACTCTGCAGCCTACACCAGAAGCTGGTCTGTGTGCGTAAACATCTATATTTGAAACATAATTACCACCATGAGGTAATTATAGACTGGACTGGGATTTTAAAATTACTGGATTCATTCAGTTTTGCCTTTTCTAAAGGCTTCTTCTTCTAACTTCTGAAAGTAAAGTATAACCTGGCAGCTTCTCTGGTAATCTACAGACATTTGAGGGTAAACTGAGACGTATAAGAAGTTTTATAACCTGGCAGCTGGGTAGCAATGTTAGTACTTTTCCCAGTTGTGTGAAAAAGTACTATTTCAGTTATAGATGCCCTACAGTAAATGTACTGTAGGCAGTTTTAAGTCAAATAGTTGTCTAACCCTGTCAGTCATCATAAGCACACACACACACACACACACACACAATGCTACTTAATCTTCTGGAGCAAAGGGCGTCAGAAATATCAGAAACACTATTTGGTTCACGCAGTAACACAGGCATCCAGGGTAGTGTAAGAACGGCTAATCCCAGAGTGTTCGTGGTCAAATAATTTTGCTCTTGAGACGAGCGCCGAGTAATAACTGCTGATTACTAGCACTGTCACTCAATATGTCCACAGACTAAAACGAGCTAAATGAAGTGCTTTATGCAGCGGGGTCAAAGGTCAGCTACAGAACAAAGAGTGAAGACAAAGTTCACTGACTAGAGTTGAAACCTGCAAACTGTGCTGAAAGTTTGTGGGAGTTGCCTAACTGTTTGTCTGTGTCCTGCAGCGAGGAGAGTCTGGTGTCTCTGGAGAAACTCTCTCTGTCAGATCCTCTGGAAGCCTCAGAGCAGCCTGCTGAGACTTCTCCTGCAACCACACAGACTGACAGGAGGTAAGAACCCCGCCTCTTCTCTATAGGCGCTCTATACAAGATTTCTTGTGCTGAAATAATGACCTAAAAGGGATAGTTTGGATCTTTGGAAGTGGGGTTGTATGAGGTACTTCACCATAGTCAGTGTATTAGCAATGTTTCCCCCAGTGTATTGCAAGCCTGGTACCCCACCAGGCCTAAGCAACTGGGAATTATTTTTTAATGAATGTGTAAGACGTTTTTTAAATTACAGTTGCAGCTCGGTTGGAAACTTACTAGAACATAGTCATATTTTCAAATCTCCAGTTAGCTTTTAGCACTGACTTAATGTAGGGCCTTGTAGCTTTTTTAAATTCTCAATTTCACAATTCCATCCATGATTCTGTTATCACAGAAACTATTGGGCTCTACATTGATGCTGCCATCAGTCTGGGTCCCCAGCCGGGCCCTCGTCAAAAAAAAGACACTTGCCACCGGGCTTAACAACTTTTCTGGGGGAAACCCTGATTAGCTACAGTTTTCACTTTTTTTCTGATATTTTGTAGACCAAGAGAAATGATTAAATTAACTGAGAAAGGTATGTGCAGATTAATAGATGACTCAAAGTACTGCTCAGGAAGCTGTCTCCAGCTGTGCAGCTGTAATAAATAGTAACTGACAGTTGGACTCTGTCGAAAACATGTTTGTCTTTGTATCCTGATGAAAAAAAACAGTCACTGGGGCACACGAGACATGGAATAGGTCAGTATGTGCTAAAGGTCACAGATATTTGACTTTTTCGATGAAATAAAAGCATGTCGATAAACTTTACGTGTCTGGCCCTTAATGTGATTCTCATTTTCCAGTGTGGCCCTTTGTTTGAGTTTGACACTAGAGGATGGATACCCGACTGGGCCCGTCAGGATCTGATGGGGTCGGACAAATGATGTTGGGGTTCGGGCCGGGCTCGGTCACATCAGCGCGATAAGGCATTGAACATTTAAATTTAAAACAGCTTAGTACGTAGGTGCGCGCCTGTGTTAACGTGCGCTTGTTGCCCCGTGTGCACTGATGCACTCATCTGTTGACATTTCTGAATGCCTTCCTACAGTTGCTTAATAAAAGCTTTCCACACAAACAAACGTACATGTGTCATTAGTATGAGAAAAAATGAGATTTTAACTGTGTCGGGCTCGGGTCGGGCTTGGACATAAATATCTTAATGTCTGTCGGACGCAGGCCGGGCTCGGACAGAAAAATGCTGCCCGATCCGCACTCTGTTTGACACCCCTTAGACTCTAAGGGGTTAGGGTTAGCTACCAATAGCATTGTGTATCTAATTCAAACAACTGATCGATTTATTTTCTCTTTTTGGAAAAGTAATTTCGGCCCCACATTCTTTGATCAGGGAGAGATGACGGCTAAGGTTAGAGGCTGTGTGTAGTTTGTCCATAGGACTGTGTGTTAAACTGCTACCAGTAGATGCTCGTCCTCTCAGGTTCTGTGTTTATGTGACTGTTTCCTGTGTCCCCCTAACAGAGAGGAAACGCCACCGCCCCAGGAAGTGTCGGTCAACGGGCCGGTCTGAGCGCCAGCAACACTGCTCAATCCAACAGTGACTGTCAGCCTCCTCCAGAGTGACTCCCCCCAAAAAATAACCTCACTGCAACTTGGGTGTTTTTACTGAATCCCTCGGCCATGTTATTGGACCTGGACACTGCCAATCGACACCAATAATGAGGCGGCGGAACATGTAAAAAAAATTAATTAAAAAAAAAAAAAAAAAAAAAAAATCAACCAAACCAACAGACAGAGCGGAGTGTAAGGAATCATCTTCGAAGCCTTTTTTTTTTTCCAACGTTGCACATAATTACGTGCGGTTTTAATGTAGCAGCGATCTTTGAAAAACGACAGAATCCGAGGGGTAACATCGTCATTATTTTTTTATGTCCTGAAAAGAGCTCCCCCCACTTTGGTCAAAGCTGTTGGAATCCCATTGATAGGGATTTTTTTCTACATCGTCACCCCTGAATGGATAGCACAGGCTAACTTTTAATGATGCCTCAACAATAAATACCTTATTTTGAAAATAATTTTTTTTTTTTTTTTTTTTTTTTCTTCTTCAGGCTTAAGAAAAAGCACTTATGCAGCCACTTACTGTACATTATAGCACAATGTAAGTGTTCTACCCTCATCTCTGCTGGCTGTCTTATCTGTCCTCTCACCCAGATCGAGGTTTCTATCCGTTGTTTCCGGGGTCGGTTTATTTTTTATTTTTTTTCTCTTCTCTTTGGTAGCTGTTGATGAAGCATCTCTTGTTGTCGTACATCACCAGGTTTCTGAATGTTCTCAAGTGCTTCGGGAGGGTCGGTGGAGGGGCAGGTCGATGAACAGAGCTCCAATAGTATTACTGTCTTTTGCTCATGTGCAATAATGTCAATTAGCCGTTTAATTTAAAAATGAAATTCAACATTTTTCCTTTTTAAAAGAATCAATCTAGCGTTGGATACTCATGTGGTGTAGTTTGGGGCGCACAAATTTGGATATATTCTCAACTTGATCATTTATTTTAAAATGTTCTTTTTTGGTTTTATTTTTTAGTGCATGTATAACCGGTTCTCTGTTGACCTAGCTAGTGAGCTAAGACCTTCTGATTGTATTGACCTTTAAGTTGTTATTGCTATCCCCCCTTAAATCAAACCAAACATTATCTGCCTATATACAAATATTATCTACATTTAAAAGTAATTTTTACAAAGCAATCTTGAGATTACTATTGTTGTCTGTTCCTTTTTTTCTCTCTCTCCACCAAGCACTTATTCACAGGGCGAGAGTGGCATCTGGTTAAGAGTGACTTTTTTTTTTTTTTTAAGTTGAATTTTATTTGTCTCTGAGCAGCAGGATTGGAAAGAGGGCAGGTCTGGGTTCTGCAGAGCTCCAGGCCTTTTTTTTTTGTTGTACTTACTTAAATCATTTGACAACGATCAGGTTCTACGATCATTGTTAAAAAAACAAAACAACAATTGAAATTAAAATTGTCTGGTTGACCACAATTAATACCAAAAGCTTTGCCTTGCCCGTCTGGTTGTTGTCTTTCCACCTCTGCAAAGATCCAGCTGCTTGTTGATGTGAATAAGACGTTCAGGCCCCCCCCCCCCCCTTCTCAAACTCTTTGTTTCGGTAGATCACTGAACTCCGTATAACAGGGATGTCCCAATCGCAGGGTTTCTGCAGGATTTACCAAGTCAAATTGAAGACTTTTTAAGACCTTTTTATGAAGGAAATTTAAGACCTATATCATGACAGTATTTGCAAAGTCAATAAATGTATTCAAATTGAATAAAAGCGACACGGAGTAATAATATGCACATACAGTCCACTGCTCGTTTGCAAGGCGGCCCAGAGGCCTCCACTTCCTCAACAAAATTCCCTCCTAAAAATAGAAACCTTCGGCCACTTCCTGTACGTCTTCCAACTTTCCAGCTTGCTCCCTTACAAAAGCTAAAGTAGGATCTTGCGCATGTTCACCAATAAGACCCTCCTGTGAAAACCGTTTTGCGGTTTTTTAAACCTGCAAGTTTTGGAAAGAAGGTATTGGCGATATTGACGGGGGAAGCTTCATGGAATCCCTGGATTTCGAGGCCTGGACATACCGAGCCCATAATCGGTCGTCAGACAGTCTGGCGAGGTCAGTGACTCAAGTCTGTTCGGTGTGTTCCGTGCCGTCATCCTTCATTTTGGCCGATTTGACACGTATAATCGGCAGGGCGGGCACTGCCGGCAGTCGGACTCAAATGACCCATCTGATTGGTGGAGTGCTAACCCAGAAACGGGGAGCGGAATGAGCGTGACTAGAGTCTCTCAAAATCTGACGAAAATCTTTTAAACTGACCTTTGTCGATCTGAAATGAAGACAGATTCAGCAACTGCATGGCCTATTTCTCTCTTAAAAAGTTTTCAGAAACACGTTTCGGTGAACTATTTTAGAACAATATGAGATCGAACGTCTGCGTTCCGACTGCGTCCCAGCTCAGGCGGTCCGCAGCCCTCCGGAGCAGATACGCAGAGCTTCTATTTTTGCCAGACGCCGGAGAGCTCCGCAGCAATTCAGCACAGGGCAGATAGTGCGGGACAGGAAGTCGAGCACAGAAACAAAATAAAAATCTGGTTAATTTTCAAAATAAAATACGTGCTCATGGCGGATCATATTTCCCTGCACTACACCTTGAAAACACAGCACAGAGTTGTTTCCCCTCTACTCCTCTGGATGGAAACTAACTGTTGTTGGTTTTGTGGTTCTTTTCTACGTGAATTTGCGAGATCTCGTGGGTCCTCGTGACTTCAGCTGTCACGTCATGGCCACAGCCGTGCCGCAACAAATCCGGACCTGGTGGGTATTGAAGGACGGCGGAGCACGCAGCCGTTCCGCAGACGTTCTGCATTCAGTGGAAATCCGGGGTTAGACCTCCTTAGACTGTGCCACTACACCTCAAACCTAAACCTTACGGTGTTCTTGTTCCAATGCCAATGTTTCAGGCACTTCACAGGGTTCATCAGTCACTATTGGGGTGATACAAACTTGTGTTCCAGCCAAATCATTAATCAACACAAAATCTATTCCATCAACCGGCAGCGAAGGGACAACGGCTACCACTACGGGTCCGTTTACAGTGTTAGATTTCAGGAAAACGATGTAAAGAACGCCAACAAATCCACCTCCCGCACCGGAGTAGGAGCATTCAAGGCAGTGGTGGGTGGTAGGTCTATTACACCCCGAAATAGCAAGGACTTGGGGACACCTGTATCCCTCAATATGGATATGGCCACACCCCCTTCAGACACAAAACCTCTATAGGCTTCGGGAGGCCGCTTGGAAGTTGTGACCTGCAAGTTTGTAGGACTACCTCGGGGCTGAGTTGTAAGCAGAGCAACCGGGTTTCCTTCCTTTTCAGTGCGAAACAACTGGATTTAATGTGACCTGGCTTTTTACAATAATGGCAAATTACATCACTTCTAGATGATGGGGGCTTTTTAGGCCACGTTTGAGGCTGTACCGTGCCTTGCCACTAAGTCTCCTGAGTCATCACCCTCACTCATGGGTTTCTTTTCCTGTCTCCCTGACTTTTCCAAGACACATCCTTGTTTGTTAATTCATAGGAGTCGGCCATCATAGCAGCCTTTTGGCTATCTTTGACTTCATGATTCCTTATGTGAGACGGTATGCTTTGGGACACTAGCTACAGGCTGCTAGCCACCTGTCAAACGACGCTTCCTGTTGGCGTGCAACATCAAGATAGGTCTCCCCTCGACCCAAATTTGCTTTCTAATCCGGTCCGATTCCTACCGGTTGCGTGGGAACCAGTTGCATGGTGGAACCGGGTTTTGGTACCCAACCCTAGTCATACTCCCTGCTCTGGATTTGGTTGAGAGCTGCATATGCCTCTTGTGCCTTACACTCTGAATAAGCAAAGGCCACTTATCCTCCGGCCAGTCTAACTCTTTTGCGATTTTTTTTTTTCTCCAAAAGCACTAACAAAAATAACCAACTTATTCCTGATTAAACCTGGGCACCAGTCTCAAACAGCTATTGTTATCAAACCAGGCCTCATGTTTTAGCTGTACCTTAAGGGCAGCTTGTTTTTGTTTTTCTTGTTCCAATTCCATCTTGCCGCTCACGCTCCCTTTCCTGCCGTTCCAGTTTAGGGTCTGGTAACCACAAAGCTTCTACCAGGAAATCAACAACTTCACCTTTCCTTAGCTGTGGATCAACGTCCACTTCAAAGTACTGAGCCACTACCAGCAACTGGTCTTTAAGTTTGCAAAAATCATTACAACTTAAATCCGTCTGACAAAATGCCTCTACTTCCATTTTGACAACCTAACTGCTAACATTTCCCTGAACCAAAGCAAACACGTGTGAAAACGGCAATGAGTCAGACCATGAGTCAACCTTTGTTTTGTAATACTAAACTCTGGTGGATTTCGGAGGACTATGGTTAACTGCTCCTCAGATCTCTGCAGGGTAAATCCAGACAGCTAGCTAGACTATCTGTCCAATCTGAGTTTTCTCTTGCAAGACTAAAACTACTTTTGAACGTACACATGTTCCACCAAAACAAGTTCCTTCCCGAGGCTATTTCGCAGAGGCACTGTTGCTCTGTGTAGAGCTTAGCACCGCCCATGACGATTGTGATTGGTTTAAAGAAATAACAATAAACCAGAGTACCTTTTTCTCCCATCCCAGAATGCTGTGTGGACTAGCCAGACCCTCCGCAGCGCTGTGGAGGAAGGTCTGACAATACCAGATTAGTATGCCACTAACTCACCTTACTATATTAGTACAGCCAACCTGTAAGGTGTTTAGTCTAACAATTCCTTCCCTAACATAAATTGTGCTAGTAAAGTAAAGGCTGGCTGGCAGTGGGTTGAGTGCGTCTTACCTGGAACAGCAACCTCAGCTAACTCCATCAGCAGCTCCACACAATTAAGCGACCAGCCCCGTCTTCTGTTGATGGTGTCTAGTTCAAGGTTCTATTATTAGTGGTTGGTCGAAAAGAAAACAAAGCTGGCAATAAAAGGCGTTCGGGTTTCCAGGCCACAGGCAAAGGTGCTCAAAACACGCCACCTCGGTGATTCCGCGACAAGACCGAGTCCCTCCTCCAGCTCGTCGAGACTCCATCTCCTCATTAACTCTGAGCACCTGCGGTTAATAAGCCCCGCCCACCAGCAGCCAGCCTCTTACTAAAACGGCCCGGGTGGCCTAGTGGTAGAGCACGCGACGTGAAGCCTCGGTCCTGACGCATTCCTGCACGTCATTCACAGCTGTCAAAATAAAGGCCTACGTGCCAACAAAAACAATACTAAAAGGGCACACTGCTCACCAAACAGTAGCCCAAACCCAGTGGTGTAGTCTAATGTATTTTAGCGGGTATACTGTACTATATAAATATATGGACCAGAATGGACATATTAAAGTGGGGCATCTGGGTGTCCTCCCCCAGGGAAGTTTTAAGCATTAACAACTTAATTTCCTTCATTCTGATACACTTTAATGCACCGATTTACGGTGGAAATACATTTATTTAGCCTATGTGAAGGAAAACAGATGGCAATTCAACATATATTAAACATATAATGGAAAGTATGTTACATGTCATTGTATATTAAGTGGGTATATGGAAATCCTGGAGCTTTCTTAGTGGGTATACTGCGTATACCTGCGTACGTTTTTAAAAATCAGATCGGGACCAAAAAAGCTGATCGGGACCTATCTACCATATAGGATGATAAAGGTGTCATTTGTCCCGCCCCAAACAGGTGCAAAAGGGCGGTCCGCACGAGTCCACATAATCCAGGGACGTCTGCAGAGAGGTCAGGGTCAGCTACAGAGCAGCAGCCCAGGAGAGGGGGGTGTGTGTGTGCGCGCGCAATATATCCATATTATATCCATATCGTGATATGAGACTAGAAATCGGATTAGATTTTGGATATCGTAATATGTCAAGTATTGTCTTTCTCTGGTTTTGAAAGCTTACAGTAAAGTGATGTCATTTTCTGAACCCATCACACTGTTCTAGCTGTTCTATTATTTGCCTTTGCCCACTTAGTCATTATATCTACATAACTGGTAATTATGTATCTAAAATCTCAATAGTCAACCCTACAACAACGATATCGAAATATTTGGTCAAAAATATCGTGATATTTGATTTCCCCTAGCCAAACTAACCTTAGTTGTTATATCTATAAATTTTAACTTCAAGGCAGCTGTTGGTTGCAAAATATCTCAGTATTTTCAGTAAATAAACTTGTACGGACTTGGAACTCACTTGAGATAGAGAATCCATCCCGGTCAACAAGTTACTGCCTTAATGGTGTTTCTGGCATTACTTTACCGTTTCGGTTTAGTCTTACTATCATCGGAGTCATTTGGATAAACCCACTGTACACTACCTGCGCAGCACCAACAGCAGACGAAGTTAGCTATTACATGGTGAATAGAGTGGAGCATTTCAGCTAAAGAGCCAGATGTATTCCACTCAGGACATGGTAGAGAGTACTGCACATTCTTTAGGTGGCCAGAAACGTGACTCAGTGGATGCTAATGTCGCTTCGCGTCTGCTGGACGTGTAAACATCAAGGGGCAACCCCCCCCTGCTCAGCAATGAAACACATGCCAGAAACTGCAGGTCATCGAGTGGCCGCTTGAAGCCGGGTCCAGAAGTGAGTCAATTTCCATACACCCCCGATGTTAAAATGCCCAACTTTACAGCAGAATTTAACAAGTTTACAGTCCAGTACCAAAAACGGTTGTTTTTTTTGGTCTCTATATGTGGTGTGATTTTGAGGTGAAACCTGGTGAAATTACAACACAGATGAACATTTAAACCCACAGTTTTTATTGGGATTCTAAACACTATATTGACATGATTGACAACATAACCCAGGCTCAGAAAATCATTTCTAATAAAAAAAAAAAAAAAAGAAATAAAAATAAATAAAAAAGGATTATGTCATGTTGTGGCTAATGAATCTGCGTTGCCACAGACAGAGGAGTAAACTAGAGTGAAAAGATGAGTGGGGGGGGTCCTAACTGGATGCAGACTGCAGTCGGAAACACACCGAGTCTTCCCACAGGCGGGTTCTGGCTGCTGTGTCACTTTGGTCAGTCTGCTCCTCTTTTAAGATGCACACGGTCACCTGGAACTTCTCCATGTGTGATCATGATGTTGGCTGTGTACCACCAGACTGCAACAAATGGATGCTGAAGTCTCTCCAAACAAACAGCAGTGTGGTGGGATGGATGGCAGTTAAAACACCACTAGGTACTCTCGCTCTAGACCTTATGTCATGCTTGGATCAGGCAGCTACTTTCAGGGATTCACAACCGGTCAAAAGACCAATATTTAGTGAGAAGATGGCAGTCGGAACAGACTGATTGTACTCCTAGTCGTTGACTGAGAGCTTAAAGGGCAACTTTACACCAGCTGAAACTCTTGTTTTGCTGAACCTATCGCTAATCGATTATAATCGTTTAAAGCTACAGTGCGTAGTTTTCTGTCTCCCCTATGACGAAATCTAAGTAATGATGACAACACTGCCGGTGCGTCCACATGACCCATGCTTTCCGTGATCGCGCAGTTACTAGTAGCCAAGGAGGACATGGAGGATTAAAAAGCATGATGGACTCTTCAGAAGAGGTCATTATCTTCACTTGAGTATCTGCGCGGTAAAGTCACCGGACGCCACAATCTTCTGAACATAGCCATGCTGAGAAATCCAGAGAGAGTTGTGTGGAGCTGATAGTCTTAATTAGCTTTGTAGCAACTCATTTGGCAACGGCTGGAATGTAACGGACGTTTGTTAATATCAAAAAGGTTACGCACCAAAGCTTTTAAGCCAAAAATGCTCGAGTTTCTGCTTCTAAAATGTGAATATTTACCGGTTTGTCTTATACGATAATGAATCAAATGTCAGACTGTTGGTCGGATCAAACCGTAAGTTAGAAATATCCCCCTTGCTGCAGATGCGACGTCACAGTGTGATGTCACACTGTGACATCACTGTTGGATGTGGTTACACGTTGATTGAAACATTCAACCAGAGGGCAGTCAAACACTTATGAACAAATATTACTATATTTAATCTTATTATTACAATGTTTGACTACACCGTGCATTTTAAAAGAACTTGCTGATTTTCTTCAGTTAAATATGGAGACTGACTGTACAGCACATTTAGGCAGCCTGCCGTGTTACAATGTGACACTCCGCCACTGACTATTTAATGAAGACAAGAGGAGTCCATTTCGCTAACAGCAGGCCAGTCAGCAGAAGCCAGCACCAGGAGAACTTTGTATGTCTGACATTTATTGTGACTGTAAGCTACATCCAGAACATCCCATCACTGTGAGTGAGGCTTCCTCTCCCACTAACACACTATTTACACTCCTGCATTAATGGTTGGTTTGGCATAAGGACAACCGTGTTTACAAAACAAAAAAAGAAAGACAGAGGGTTTACTTGTACAATAAAAAAAGAAAAAGAAAAAAATGCATTAGTCACATTAATACAGAAATAAACAAATGGCACATTGAATTCCTAATTTAAAAATAAAGTGGTGCTTGAGGAACTTTCTTACTGAGGAGACAAGTTAAATAAATTACTACCATAAACGTTACATACAAATCTGGAGTAGTATATACAAGGGAGTTAATAGACACAAAAAAAAAAAATCTACAATTTCAAAATTTTAAGTTCAACAAAGACAGCAGTAGAACCTTATTTTACATAGCAGGGTTTGGGTTAACAAGTGTGGGGCAGAGTGGTTTGTGTGTGTGGAGGACAGATGTGAATAGAGAGGGAGAGGGAGGGGAGGGGGAGAGGGAGGGGAGGAGGAGAGGGAGAGGGAGGGGAGGAGGGGGGGTCTGACAAACCATTGACATAAAAACAAAAAGTGACTTGATGTTGAAACCTTCCAGCTAAACGTACTGTTTCTCTAAAACTCTACCAGATGTAGACTCCTATGTACCCCAGCATCCTTAGAGGGAAAGCCTGAGAGTTTTCAACCCGAGTCTTATTTCCATAGTTGTGGCCAGTTCTGACTAATGGGTCATTCTAAATGTTCACTTAACCAACTCCATTTGTAGCAATTGGCAAAACATGACTCCAGCAAAAACAGAGATTCCTTTACGAGTTGAGGGAATTCTCCTACAAATGAAGACAAAAGAAGTAGCTAACTAACAGCTGCTTGCTCATTACCCGTAACCACTCACGACCATACAGCCAGTGTGGTAAGCCAGCTGGTCGCCCTCGCTGACCAAATGAGCTCCAGTCTGTGTTTCCTTTCAGTCGGCTTTAGAAACAAGCGTTTGAAATGATTTCTGTATTTAAATGTATGTGACAATCTTGGCGGCTGACGCTGCTTGCCTCGTATATACTGATTAATACTTGAAATGATTGTTTGTCGGAGTCACAAAATGCAACTCCGGCTAACGAGAGAGGTTGTGTTCATTTAGCCTGGCCCATAATGGGCACAACAATGACAATAAGACCTAGGTGGGGGAAAAAAAAAAAAAAAAATCGGACTTCTCCTTTACCAAACATTCAGTTTCCGACACTTGGAGCACTGTGGCGAGTCAATGTCCATCTCTAAAAACGGTAGTCTCTCCGAAGCATCCCATAATATCACTCTGTTCATTAGTATCCCTCCTCTTAATCTCTCCTAACTTCCAGGTCTCCATCTATAGATTGTTGTTTTTTTAAAGATATCACTATAAAATAAATCCCTCCTTTGTCCTTCAGCATCCCTTAAAAAAAATCTGAATGTTAATAGTGGTTGTACGGATTTATAAAACACACACACACACACACACACACACACACAGGTGAAGAGCAGAGTTTAGCTTAGTGAGGGGAAGTTTTGTCTACTTTGTAAACACTCTCAGTGAAAGTTCACCGACACACTCAATACCTGACAGACTCCAATCTCCGCCTGGCTCTCCTGGTTTGATCTCTGCGCCTGATCCATGGCTTTCACAGTATATCGTCACCATCGTCACCATCACCTGCTGAGGACAGGTGACGAGCATTGATCTCTTTCGCATACAAATTTGAGATTTGGGGAAAAAGAAAAGGAAATCCTTCATGAACCCTTGAGGAGCCCTCCTCCCTCCCTCCCTCCCCTCGCAGCTGCAGCCCCCGAAGCTCCGTCTAGATGTCCTGCGACAGGGCTCCGCCAGGCAGTGAGAGGCCAACAGAGCAGAGACCTCTGAGGACGACTGGGAGGAGGAGCGTTTGCTGTCAGCGGGCGTGTTCCTCAGGGTTGTTTTTAGTCTGCCAACCCCACCAGTGCATCTTGTAGGGCCTTTTTCCCCCCTCCCACAGCAGTGTGACGGGGGGTCCTGTTTGTGGCTGGGCCCGGCGGGCGACTGCAGCTCCTCCGTCATTCCTCCCCATGGGTGTCATAAAGGGCGAGCAGGGGTTGGAGGGAGGGGAGAGCGGGGTTGTGGTTTACAGGTAGAGGGTCTGGAAAGATCTTCATGCTGGTCCAAGCTGCAGGACGCCTCACAGAAATGCAACAACGTGCTTTAATACGCATTGTTTTTTGTGTGCATACAGACATCCAGCGCACATAGTGGTCAGACTGTGTGTGTGGGGGGGTGGTGGTGAGAGGCTGCAGCTACTTGGTGAGACGACAGCGAGTGGTTCTTCAGTACATTTTTTTTTTTTCCTGATTTTTTAAATTTTTTTTTTATAACAAAAACACTGAAACGTTGTGACTCAAGGTTATTAGTTCAACGCTAGCGAACAGAACCAAGCTTAAGTGGTGAAAGGCCCCGTTCCCCCTCCCTGCTCCGCTGGGATTGGCCGGCAGAGGTGTCCGTCAGGTGCCGCAGCACTGCTCATTCGTTCCTGGTTGCATTGCTCCTTAAAGAGTCCCGCTTCCTGTCTAGGCGTCCGACAGGCAGCTCTGAACACTGTCCATCCACAGCTGTGCGTTCATGCTGTCCTGGGCACAGAAGTTGTACACCCGTTTGGTCGTCTTGAGCTGAAAGACGACGGGAGAGAAATTAGTTCCAGCTATCTGCACACATAGACACACTGGTTGGTTACGTGAACGTGCTAGAATAAATATGGGTGACCACAAGAAGCAAACTTTTGCCTTGCTGTATTTAAGCAACGCAGCAGTTGTGTTTAAGGTACGGAGCGTGGACTGGTAGCTGGAGAGGTGCCGGTCCAGCCCCCCTTGAGCAAGGCACCGATACGGGATTTAACAAACGGGAGACAAAATAGCTGCAAAGCCTCCAGTTAGGTTTAGATAAGAAAACAGATGGATACATTCAGCTGATTAAAAAGGGCAATGTTTAACTGCTATATGTGCCACAATAATTTAAGTTTCATTTCTATTTGTCTGGTGGTGTGACTACAATGCTAGCAAGAGGGGGAACCGTCTCGGAATAAAGCGTGAACATTCCCAACGTTTTTAAATACTGATTTCCATTCCTTCAGTGCTGCTTAAACAAAGTGTAGGCCAGCTTACATCAAAGAAGGCTTTCTCCTCTGTGTTTTTGGGTGCTCCCATGGCAGACGTTCCTGGAATGACTGATTCCACTTCGGCCAGCTCGATCACCCCTTTACACTCCTTGTCCCGCCTGCTCTCGTAGTATCTCAGCTGGGGACAGGGACACGGTATTAGAGACACAGGCCGTAAACCTTTCAACTCTTTAAGCTAGCTGCGTCAAAGAATGATTGCATTTTATTTGTGGGCTTGAACATTGACTTCAATCATCGCTCCACCCTTTCATTTTCAGCTCTCCGCCGTCTTACCTGATGTTTGGTCTTGTCCAGAACAAACCACCGCGGTTTCCATGGTTTCAACAGCGCCCCTCTCTTAAACAGGATGCCTTCAAAACTCCTGATGGGAGAAAGTCCAAACAAAAGTGAAGAGATGTTTGACTTTTTAGGGATTTATCTGACACTGGTACTTACTAGGGCTGCACGATATGAGGAAAATCTCTTTATTGCGATTGCGATAGGATTCACGATGTTGGGAGGGAATGATCATTTATTCATCATTAATCTCAGATGCACTGGAAAATATTAAAATGTAAAACACTGAAATGATTATAGTGTGATTTATATATGAGGACCTGTACCAAACAAAGATGTTTACTTCAGTCTGTAGATAGGATTTGTCGGCCGGGACATCTCTTGATTCTCGTGATTTGGATATTGCACTAGTCCATATTGCGATTTCAATAAAAATGCGATTAATTGTGCAGCCCTAGTATTTACACACTGGCCAAACTGGTGAAAAGACGGTGTGACACATAATGTGGAAACATCCATATACCAAGTGATATATTTAATGTATACAAATGAGGTCAGTTGTACTGTTTTCTCAGCTCCTACCCTTCACAGAGCAGGGAGCCGTGTGCACGTTTGAGCTGCGCTTAGAAACATTTCCAACCCTCACACAGAGGGCTGGGTACGCACCTGTTCTCGCTCTCTGTGCTCTGGAACTGGCTGTAGAGCGTGCTGGTGCTCGGCCGACCGGCCGCGGGGGTGGAGGTGGCGCTGGCCTCGCAGTCCAGAGCCAGGTTGATGGAGGAGCCCACGCCGCTCTCCTGCAGGTACACGCCCTGAGAGCGCCGCTGGTGGCTCAGGTTGGACGACATCAGCAGGGAGCTGGAGAACGACGGCTGCCGGGGGAAGGGTACAGGGAGAGTTTGAGTCAACGAAGCAGAGGGAATGTTTTCAAAAGCGCGGGCCACTCCACAAGCAAAAGCAGCATCGAAATGTGACACATCAACCTCAAGCAAGTCTTCTGCAAGATGCTTCACAAACTATACTGAAACACAGACAATGGCTCGCTGGGAGGTAGAAATCTAAAACCTCCAGTATACTTAAAAAAACATCGGTGGTGTTGAAAACGTGCTTGATTTGGATCTAAAACATGCAAACGTGGTCCTTTAAGTTCTTAACTGCATTCTGCTTTTTCACCAAAAGAGGTCAGTGGAAAACTCCACCTGTTTTCATCTTTACTTCTGATTTAAAACGTTCAGTGTTTGCGTCACAGTTACTGGTTTAAGATCTTTGATTGGATGCAAGAAGAGATGGACTAGTCATTCAACAGATGTTTAGTTAGTTTATCTCAAATGGCTTACACCATTCCAATGCAAAGGGTCTGTTTCTGGAATTTGGAATTTTCTTTATTTCTTTAGAAATAATGCCCAACATGTGTGACATGATTTGATTTGATTAATGCGTTTTCTTTTTTGGTCCAGCAGTGTGTAGATGTTTTTTTTTTTTTCTTGGAGAAAAAAATTGTTAAGAGCCATCTGTGCAGCATTTAAGTGTGTGGGGTGAAATACATTTTTCTAATTGTCAATAACTATTATAACATTGTAAATAATTAAAAGCTTAAGACACATACAGTATGTGTAAATATATGCGAGCATTATTTCACAAATGAATGAATTAGAATTTGATTATGCACACTGCAGCCCAAAGCCACAAGTTGTGGTTTAAGTACAGTTTGTGACAGTCCTACCATGTGGACCGTTTATATATAGCTCTTTTCTAGTCTTAACGACTACTCAAAGCGCTTTTACATAGTACAGGAACCATTCACCATTCACACACATTCACACACTGTGGCCGAGGCTGCCGTACAAGGTGCCACCTGCTCATCAGATAAACATTCACACACATTTACACTCCGATGGCGCAGCATCGGAAGCAATAGAGCGACCGCTCTACCACTGAGCCACAGCCGCCCCTTCACCATAGAGTCCAGTGTTTCCTACTGACTGACTTATATGTGTGGTCAAAGCTCACAAATCCCAGACTTCAGCTTTGTTTGCATTCACAAGCTAATCTTCTGAACACACATGAATGCCACACTTCAGCAGAAAGATAAAGGTGCAGTACGTGATTCTGCACAAAGATTGTTGATATTTGAACTCAACTGCTAAACAAATACAACTCCCCCGTCAGAAGCCCCGCCCCGCAGATTTACGGGCAGATAGCTACTGGTCGGCCGGCACATTCACATGCTGCCTCCCCCCCCCCCAACCATCAGCTGTCGCCGCCTGTTGCTGATTGGCTGGAACAGTGTTTTGTGGCTTGTGCACTCCTTTCTGTTTGTTTTCCATTTACACAGCCAGGGCTGTGTATTCACACTGGATTTTCTTTTTCAGCGCACACAGAAAATAAAGAGCTAGCTGACCGCGAGGAGATATTCGCTAAATTTGACAAAAAGTGTACTGGATTAACATCACTTACTATACCTTTAGTAACTAACTTTTTCAGTTTAGCAGCTACAAACACACAACGAGATGTTTCTGGATGGGGGAAAGTAAACCGCTGGTCTCACCTTGCTTTCCAGTTTGGTCTCAGTCCTCTGCGCGTTCTTGATTTTATCCCACGTGTCCTTCCACTTCTCCGACGTCTGGCCGAGCTCCGCCTCCAGGCTCTGCAGGTCCTGCAGCAGCTTGGTGATGGCGTCGGGCACTACCTTGCTCAGGCTGTCGTAGCACGGCCACACGATGTGCCGCTGCGATTTGGGGCCGCTGCTGTCAGGTCTCTCCGGCGTCTCCTCCGCCACGCGCTCCTGCCGGCCCCTCAGCTCCCAGTCGTAGGAGGGCCCCTCCGACAGGGTCTCCTCCATGTAGAAGTCCCACACCTTCAGGTTGGAGTTGAAGGTGTACGGCCGCAGCACCTGGAACACACAATTACTCACTTTAAACTGACCGACCGACTTTGTTTCAATGCTTGTACGATGTTCACGGAATTAAGTGAATTTTAGGGCTACGTTTGACTCTTCTTTTATTTACTGAAGCTGGTCACTAGCGATTTTTATATTTTTTATTTAACCTTAATTTATACAGGTAATCTCATTGAGACACAGGATCTCATTCTCAAGAGAGACCTGTTTGGGACGATACACAACATCAGTTACAGACAGACAAACAGATTACCAAGATTCACCAAATAGTACTACAATATTTGAACGAAAGTGCCAAGTAGACTTAAAACACTAAAGTACACAAAACAAACAAAATTCCAAAGATGTTTTCTCCAGTGCCCTTAAAATGAGTTTAAATCCCCTAGCGGGATCAGGCTGGACAATTATAGGTCCTGCTGCAGTGTATTCCAGCTTGAGGGGGCAGAAAAAGAGAAAAGCCTTTTTCGCCAAGCTCTGTACAAACTGATGGGACGTAGACAGTGACGAAGGCTGGCACTGCAGGGCTTGCAGGACATGTAACTGGATGAATATGTTGACAGCAACCCAGGGATGGATTTGTAGATGAAGTTATACCAGTGCAAAAGTCTACGAATGGATAATGATGACCAACTGAGCAGAGAGTGCAATGATGGGTGAGGGGTTTACAACCAGTAATGAATCTTAGAGCTCCGCGATAGACAGCGTCCAACATCCGCAGAGAGCTGGCAGACGCATTCATATAAACAATGTCACCATAATCCAGGAGAGGTGAGAACGTGGCGGCAACGAGCCGTTTCCTGGTGATCACTGCTAGGCCTGATTTCACCTCAAAAGCTAGGAGCCTTGGTGTTTGTACACGTCATGGATGTATAATAAGACCTGAACACAGCGACTGAGAAGGAGCCCTGATCGAATGATTTAATCGTGTGGCTCTTCTAGACATTCCAAATGTTATCGGACCAAATGGATCAAATTCTGACAGGGAAATGAGTCGTTTTATGGGGGGTTTGACGCTCGAAAAAATGTGTCCACTGATTTACAGATGTCTCTTTCTAAGTCAGTCTATGGGAAATAGCATTGTTGGGCCCCATGGTATCACACGACGGACACAGAAGTTGTAATTCCACTGTTTGGCCGCTACGTCAAATTGGCTTCAAAGCCTGGCGCACTTTCTGGGGGGCCTGGTTCACGTTGTGTCTTGTAGACAGGACGTGAACACATGGAATCAGCGTGTTGGGTGCTCACCTCGTCGTCTTCAGGAGAGAACATGTAGTTGTAGAAGACGGGTGTTTTCTTGTTGAGTCTGTCGATGTAGTCCCACACAGACTTACACACCTGAGGGCTTCTCCTCTCACCTTTCTCCTCATACAGCACTCCTGCACACACACACACACACACACACACACACGGACGCACACAGACAGACAGACACACGCACAGACACACGCACAGACACACACACACACACACACACACACAGACAGACAGACAGACAGACACACGCACAGACACACACACACACACACACACACACACACACACAGACAGACAGACAGACAGACAGACAGACAGACAGACACACGCACACACAGACAAACAGACAGACAGACAGACAGACACACACACACACACACACACACACACACACACACACACACACACACACACACACACACACACACACACACACACACAGACAGACGGACAGACACACACACATGGCTTGTCAGGTAAACATACACTGTATCTATGAGTATTATATGACTGAGTTTCTGGAGATAGACGAGTGTAAACGATAGTATTACTGAGACTAGGAAATGTCCTTACCCAGCTCGATGCGTTCGTAGTCGGAGTCGAGCAGGAAGGTGCGGAAGCGGTTGGACACATAGTGGTAGGCCAAGAACTTCAGGTAGTACTGACTGAACTCAAACTCCATGGGGAACTGCAGGTGGATCTGAGGGTGCAGGGACAGAGGTTACACAGGTCAGGGTTACACTTTTAAGGGGCGGATATACGTAGCTCAAAAAGGGACGCTGACATGCTTCCCTTTGTACTCCGTACATGGGCATGTTCACATTCACACGTTGAAGCCAGTTGCCAACAACGTATTTCAAGCCTACTGTTTCTTATGCAAGGAAGCAATTAAACTGGGAACGCTGGGTGTATGGGCGCTGGAGTCTCATGCAATAAGTGAGAAACATCTAACTGCTGTGAAGGGTCCCCAGCAATACCTCCACACTGTGGCCAGACCCACACAGCAGCACCGCAAGTCATGTAAACCACACGCTGACTAGACACCAGTCCTATAATGCGAATGAGGAAATTGGGGAATTGTTGCAGACAATGTTTCCGGACTCTGACATCTGACGTTTTTTGCAGAAACGGTTAGTTACCACCTTGCAGTGGAATGGCTTCACCAACCAGTCAAGTTTACATCATGCACGTCCATACTCTTATATGTAGTGAAGACTTTAAAGCAATTGTGTATTTTTCGGAAAAATGGAAGTTATGACTATATTGGCATGTAAGATTCCAGTGAATAATTTCCAGTGAGAAACATGTTGTCTTCACTTAGATACTATACAGAAGAGTACAGAGGAGTGATGAGAGCTTCATCACATGCTGCGACGACAATCACCTGAAGCTCAACATCAGCAGGAACAGACAATGCTTCAAATATAGATGTTGCTGCAAAGAAGCTACACATTTTTAACCGTGAACGCCTCACACGCACATCTTCAACCCCGCAGAACAGGTGATCTGTACAATCACCACAGTTTCAAGATTAGGGTCACTAACTCAGTACCCGACTAGTCTGGCTTACCGGAAGGGATAAAGCCCGACATCCGGTGCGTGAGAGACGCCGGGTTAGAATGAAGTTGACCTTTGACCATTTGGAAATAACATGTCATCACTTCATCATTTTATCCTGTTAGACATCTGTGTGAAATGTTGTCATAATTAGCGTAGGAATTTATTAGTTATGGCCCAAAACCAAAGACTGTAAAAATAATGGACAAAGCAAATGCAGAAGTGCCTTAACGCTGCATCCTGTCTAATTTCCAGCAGAGGGCGACTCCACTGGCTCCACAACGAAAACCGTTACCATAGAAGTCTATGGGGAAATGAGCCTACTTCTCAGCTGATTTATTACCTCAATAAACATTTATAATGTGTTTATGGTCTTAATCGCTACAGCATGATGTTCATTTTGTAAATTATGGCCCCATTTATTTTAAAATAGAAGATAAAGCAGGGGATGCTTTAGGGGCGTGGCCACACGCCGACCTGTCAATCAGGACAGAGACTTAGCAATGCTAACCATGACACATACATTAAAATAGACCTGAACTTGTTTTTGAGTGTTGTCTGTGTTTTCCTCTTAAACTTTGACCCTCTCACTCTGTGTTTTCACTTTATCAAAGTTAACTGGAACATTTTGGTCGCCTGAAAAAAACTTTTTGTAGTGTAGTGCCAACAAAGTAAGCCTAAGAGAAAGTTTGCAGATTTTCTGTACTGCCGTACATGCAGATGAATGGCGGCAGTAACGAGAGGTCTGCGTTTACTCGCTGGTAAATCTCTGCCGGATGACTTGCTTAAGAAGGGTTAAAAATCGGCAACTTTCCCTCTTCCGGCCACTGCATAGTAAGGCAGAAAGCTCACATGCAGCGCTGCAGACCCACCTGGTGTACGCAGTCGAGGAACTGCAGGAAGACGGGGGTGAAGCCGCTGTTCTGGCTGCCCAGCGTCTGCGCTCCACGGTGGCTGAATCTGTGGCCAAACGACAGCCATTCCTTCTCCACCAGCAGCCGGAAGCCGTCAAAGGTCCGGTAGTATGGATCAGAGAGTAGCTGCACCAGGGACACCACCTGCACACACAGCACGCCCCACTCAGAGAACACTTCTCAGGAATGAAGTGGAAGTTGTGTAAAGGGTGTCGACCACAAACCTGTGTGGTGACGTCCCAGCCGTCCTCCAGGCTGACCATGACCGACGAGCCCGTATCCAGAAGCTCCACCACCAGCACAGACACCTGCAGCACTCTGTGTAACTGCACACACACGCACACACACACACACACACACACACAGGGTCAGTAAGAACACTGAAGATGACAGAATAAGCAGTAAATGTGCGGTGTCTCAGCAGGGAGCACCAACCAGAGCCATCCACTCCGACTCCTCCAGGCAGCGCAGGAAGCTCATGTTGGGGTCAGTGGTGGAGGAGCTGGGCACGCAGGCCTTCATCAGCTTCTTGAAGCTGTTCTTCACCTGCCGCACGTCGCACACCTCGATGGGAACCACCTCCCACTGCTGGAACGAGTCCTGCTTCCCTCCCTGAACACAACGAAAGCGTCCAACAACAACCACGTCATTTCACAGCACAATCGTTACTAACGATTCATTTCAGTGTTGATTAATCTGCAGATTATTTTCTTACTCATAGTTTGGTCTATAAAATGTCAGAAAATAGTAAGATATACATCCCCGTTTCTCAAAGTCAAAGGTGAGCATAAGCAAAATTTGCAATTCTTTTTTTTTTAAATAACTTACTTTACAAAATGAAATAACAAAAATCTTTTCAAAATAGACATTTTTGCTTTGCTCAACAGCACAAATGACATAAATAGAACAATAAGAAAAATACAAACTCTCATTAAAATAATACATGTTGTGTGCCCTTATAAATAATTACAAATAAGATGGGTGTAATATAATAACTAATGATTACGTCACAAAACACAGTACAGAGCCTCTTCTTAAAGTCTGCATGCTGTGAACTCCTCTACACTTGTTATAGTCACGACCATACATCCACGGGGCAGCGTAATTCACAGGGCAGATTCAACACACAACCATAGATCAGGCATTAGAGAGCGAGAACGGCAGGCGAGTGAGTGACGTCAGTGTGTGATTGGTGAAGCAAGCAAGGAGAGCGACCGTGAGTGGCCTCGGACATTAGCGTAGCGGCTGTGTGAGGGAAAAGCGAGAGGGAAAAATAGATGGCAAAGACGATGCAAAGTGAGCTAACAGTCTGTCGGACGACTGACCGTCGCAGCTCTAATTCATACACTCCTCTCTTCTTTTTCGTCTGCTTCCCTTTCTCCTCTTTGCTAACCTTTTATCTTTGTCTAGCCCTTAATCCCAGTTGACACTTTAAACATGGCGTTAATCAGTGTTGCCAGTTGTTACCTTGAGCTGGGCCTTGTCTCCAATGATGTAGAGGTAGGCCTTCTGCTGGCGGAGAAACAGCGCCTCGCCCGGCCCTCCGTTGGACTGCGGGGACTCTTTCCCCGCCAGGCGCGTCCCCACGTCTGGGTTGTAGGCACTTAGACGCCCGCTGCCCCGGATGCTGCCCCATTTACCTGCGATAAACACACACACAAAGTTGCCTTTAAAGGAATCATGACGTGAAAACAGGAATCCTCAAAACGTATGTGGAAGCCCTTTTCCATGTTCAACAGCCATTAAAGGATCATTCCGGTTTATTATAAGTCTATTTATAAGTTGTAATAAACTGGAATGATCCTTTAAACACACAGATGTGTATAGTATGACGTCCACAGCTACTAATAGCCATGCTGGTACACAAGGCAGAAATTATTGAAAAGTACCCAGCCCAGTTTGTTACATCTAGCTCAGTGACAGCTACGTTACGATCAAAAGGTGTCGGCTGATTGGCTGCTGACATTTAACAGAGAGAAGAATCAAACAGAAACAACAGACAAGACGTCAGACAGCAGAGCTGCAGCCGCGGCATGCACTCGCAGCCGCTCTCTGATGAACACAAGCAATACCAACAGACCATTAGTCCGCAGAGACAGGAACCACGGCAAACACACTGACGCTACTGTTAAAGAGAGATCTGATTGGTTAGACAGGATTGGAGGGGGGGGGGCGGGGCCTACTGTACCTCTAGAGGGGTTCCTGGCCTTGCCAGACACTTTGGGCTGAGAGAGGGAGATGACTTTCGCCCTTTGACCCAGAGCTGAGGCCAAACGACAGAGATGGCTAGTTAACCAACAACGCCACACAATGGAGGATGGTTTCACTCACTCACTCACTCCCTCACACACCAGGGTACCCCCAGGATTCTTCAAGTTAAATTTAAGATTTTTTAAAGACCTTTTTAATACCACCTAGGATGAAATGTAATGCCAACTTCACGGCCATTTAATGGAAAATCAGTGTGGATTTTAAGCCCAAGAAAAGAAGTATTTACCAAGCATCATTACCTGAATTAAATAAAGCATTTTTGTTAAGCGTGTTTGTACTCTTAAGAACAAAAAATGAATCAAATATTTGTCACATTTAGAGCTCTTGTGCTTTGAAACAAAAAATCTGAAATCAAGGAAATTTAAATGTTTCCCACACAAAATATTTATTTGTGACACTGCGGCATTTATTTAATTCTACGAAAAGACAAGAAAAAAAAAAAGTGAGACCTTTGTATACCAAATTAAATACTTCTAAGGCCTTATTTTTTTGAATATTAAATTTAAGACTTTTTAATACTTTTAGGACCCCGAGGGAACCCTGACACACACACACACACACACACACACACACACACACACAAATAGACAGACAGACACACATCCTAAAGATGCAGTAACTCATACATCATCCTCCAGGTCCAGTCCCAGTTTCAGTAACAAATTTAAGACTTGAAACACAATGCAAACACTTTGTTTTGAAACCGGGACTGCGACAGACTGACAGAGAAACTACAGGAGCCCCGTGGGGACGCACAGACATGTCTCACCTCCTCTGCTGAACGTCCCGGGAACATCCTCCCTGGTGCCCATCACCTGCTTCATCAGAGCACCGATCTTGGGCTGCCTCAGCTTGTCTGAGGAGTCTGTAGACAGGAGGCAGCGTCAGCTGAGTGAGCCCACAGTCCCAGTCACATGTCATGTCAGAGTGTGTGTGTGTGTGTGTCCACCCACCGGAGGTGCTCATGTGTGTGGAGGTGAAGCCGCTGAGCGTGTTCCTGCCGCTGCTATCGCTGTAAGAAGGCATGGAGCTGATGATGGCCTGCAGGTACTTCTCCTGCTCCAGGCTGGTGGAGTCGGCCTGGGAGGGCCCTGCACACAACAGACAACACATCAACAAACTAGAAAACATTTTCTGATTCTAATCAATCTTCATTTAGATGATCCGACATTGATTCATAATAGGGTATATACCGTCTCTGCATCACACCCTCTGCACTACGGAAAGCACTAAATTTTGTACAACTCATAACTCACTGACAGGAAAGCCTGTAGAGTTGCATTTTTCACTCTTGTATTGACTGCTGTAGTGAGTTTGTGTTAAATAAAAAATACATGAATGTACTGTAACTGCTTTGGGGTCAATTCTTAACATTCATATTTTGAATAATCCGCTAGGTTAGAGGGTTCCTTGTACAATATCAAAGATAAATTGGTATTGTAACTGACATATCCATAATCGCATCAATACTGAATCAAACCGGGACCTTATAAATCGGAATTGATTCAGGAAATCGGTGCAGATACCCAGCCCTAGAACAAACCTCTATGCTTCAGGTAACTCTTCTTTATTGTTGGCGTACGAGCTGCAAAGGATTGCAGTTTGTCCTGTAATGAACTGAATTGAAGTATTTTAAATGGCTGATTTATTGATTCCTCTAGATCTTTTTGACAAGGGCTTGACAAAAAATACATCTTGCCTCTTAATCTGTGACCCCTGCCCTCCTTCCTACAAGGTGACTCCTCCACTGGAGGAGCTCCGAGTGTTTATCTAGGCAGCTCACATTTAATGACTGGTGAGGAAATGAGTGGACATATGTATAAAGCAGGGCATTCCCCAAAAAAATAACCAGCAACATTCCCTAGTAATATAAAGGTTCAATGTTGATGATGATGATGATCAACATGGTGCCTAAAATAGATAGAATAGAGTCTTTTACCTGAAGCAGGGGCATTAGGGGACTTGAAGAAGCCCACCACCCCCTTTGCGTGGAGGCCTGCAGATCGCAGCAGGACGGCCTTGGTTCGGGAATTCCTCCAGCAAACTACGGGGAAGCGATTCTGCCGGTAGCAGCGGCAGATTCTCTGTATAGTCGTGTCTGGGATACTCTGAGGCACAATCAGCAGGCCGGGGTAGCTGTGAGACAGACAGACACAGACACACAGACACACAGACACACACATTGTATAAAGCACTGAAGAGATTCTGTCTATATATGACTCCATCCTCTAACCCCTCATCGTGCCTGCTGTCTTCCAGTGCTCTCTCACCTCCTGCAGACGGTGTACATGCGGTTGACGGTGGAAATCCTGAAAGGCTCGTTTTTAGAACGCGTCAGGCTGTTACTGAGCGTGCCCAGACCCAGGCGCTGGTAGTCGCGGCAACAGGCGCGCTCCACGACGTTGCTCATGGTCTGTCTGTCGGATGAGCGCATGGTGGAGGAGAGGGTGAGGGAGCTCTGGTCCACTTCCTCTGAAACTGTGAAGGCACACGGGACAACTCACGGCATTAACAACAGCTCCACAGCTCACACACCTGTGGTAGTTGTCTCCAGCGGAGCTGGGTACCTTAAGGAAATGTCATTTGTGTGTAAAATGACTAGGAATGTTAACCATTAACCGACAATAAGAATTTTGACCGATTAATACAATCAGTTAAACAGGTCTGAAAAAAGAAACTTATTAAAAAGGTTTTTTTTTTGCATTGTAAATTAAAATAGGCTATACAATCTATTTCCTAACTACTAGTTAACTTGCTGGACCTCTGCTGGATGGCGCTCACAGACACATGCCACTATACTGATGAGGACCGGCGGTCCTACACACCGAGTATGCCAGGCAGGCACGCCGTTCCAGGAAAGTGGCTGCATGTGTCCACGACAATGCACGGAACACTGTGGCTGCACGACCGCTACAAGTCCGCAGCTATCCGCGGAAAGTATGTTTGAGCCTGGACGGGTGAACTGGGACTCCTATCCTGCTTGTTGGTTTACGGTTAGCAATCATTAACAAGGGTCGGCTACCGGTCAGAAAAAAACCCTCTAAATTAGCATGCCTAAAAATGACATAGTGACACCAGACACAGAGAATGAACACACTTTCTAAGGAGGCCTGAAAAGAGCATTTGACAGTGATTACCCGAAATTTCATCCTCATCCAGCTCTGACTGGAAGCTGCTCCTGTTTTCCCAGGTGGGGGGAGAATACTTCTTCTTGGTCACATACTGCCGGCCAATGGTCCTCTTGGCACTCTTCACCAGGTTTTTGGAAAGTGTCCTGACAAAGACACGGGGGGAGAAAGAGAAGGGAAAGTTGAACATCACTGTTCTTTTCAACAGTATATCCCATTCAAAGTCACTTGACATCTACTTCCTGTTGGGTCTTTACACACACACACACACACACACACACACACACACACACACACACACACACACACACACACACACACACACACACACACACACACACACACACACACACACACACACACACACACACACACACACACACACACACACACACACGCATTTAGATTTGAAAGCAGTGTCCAACCCCAGCTGACAATAAGCTGAGTGTGCCGCTGGTTTAGCATGCCACACGGCAACAGTCTGAAGTAATGTGTCTGAATGGAGGATGGAAACAACAGGGCCCATAAAACGGCTGCCACATTTTCCTCTGATGAATTATTCAAATCTGAGGCTACATAACGTCAGCAGAAGATTACTCATAAGGTCACAGTGATTCAAATAATAATAAAAAAGCAATCTTTTCTCAATGCATGATACTCATGAAACTCTTCCATGGAGGGTGCAAAATTAACTTTTTCAACCATGAGCCAAATTTTACCAGCCACTCAATAGATTACCATTGTTTTAGTACGGTACTACACAATTTAGTACCTTGCTTCCATGTTGTTGCTCTGAGAGCTCCAATCGGTTCTCCTGCAGCAGTTAAAGCAGAGTGGGACGCTAGAAGATTAAACTGAAAAGTATCATGTGGATGACACGGAGCCAAAGCTCAGAGATAAATGTGACTAGATGCAGCCAGTCGGGAATAAAAAAAAAAAAAAAAAAAAAAAAGCTACTTTGCACTCACTCCCTGCAGACCTGAGAGCATGTTTTCACACTCTTGCGTGACAGAGGTGACGATACATGCACGCACATGATGAAACAGATAACATGGAATAGAATAAAGGCATCTCCTGACCCGGTTTCTGTAGCTGCAGTTGCTCCTGCAGGAAAACCTTCCTTGTTTTGCACACATTGTTTAGGTTCATACAGCCAAATCACAGGGGAACCACAAACACAGACATGTACTTAAGTGGCTTGTGTTTTGTGCAGGTTTGCGGTAACATCGGCTAAGAATAGTGTTGAAGACAGACTTCTTTTGTACTCTCAATCTTATAGACTTTAATGAGCCTTGAACCGCTGCTTGAGTGTTTGTTAACAATGCAATGCAGTCCACAGTCAGTAGTCAGGCTAGTTTTAAACTTTGCACAAATTGCACATCAATGTGATCTGCCAACAGGGTGTCATCTCTTATCTTTCCCCAGTTCTCCGTTCCCTGACGGAGTAACAACCTTTTCACTTTTTAGCAGAGGCTCGGCATGTAATAAGCCTTTAACTTTTTTCTAGACTAAGTATCCAGCTAAGTGGCTAAGCGGTGGGGGTCGCAGGGAGGTAAGCCAAAAAACACAGCAGTGGCCTGCGGCGATAAGTTGAGACGGATTCAACATTTGGAGAAACGCAACCCGACGTCACGCTGCGGCGGTCAGCCATGTAACCGGCGATCAGAGTTGTCAGTCCACTTTGAGGCGGTGTGAGAGTCCCGTACAGGAAACAGGAAACATCCGTGGCTCTATCACTGCCACAACAAAGTTTTAAACAAAGCAACAACAAAGCACAGTCACCCCAGCTCTTTTCTTTCTCTCTTTCTCCGTGAAACGAAGCTGCCTTCAAGTGTGGTCGGAAATGTCAAGATCTATAAAGGATCTGACGCAAGACGGTAACTGTGACATATAAAGTCTACTTGTGCTACATTTGGGGGTTAAAGAACACAACAGGACGTCACACAAACGGGCTGTTTAAGTGACACTCCCGCCACCGCGCAACGGGCCCTTAGCCTGGTGAAATACGGGCGGAGCATTCTTGAGCTCGAGGTGTAAATGCAACAGCTGGGGTACAGAAGTGAAGCATCATCTGTGTCACCTGGTGAGTTACTGTACGGTAATGAACACGCTGTGCTTGACTCACAGGGTGCTGCGGGGGATTTAACAGCCTGTCGCTGTGTCTCTGTGTCTTCAGATTTCCTTTGTTTTTCCTCAAATAAGTCCACAAGTCGCTGTCTTCTGACCATTTGTATGGAAAACATGACCCTTTGATGCTGTGGCAGTTTTGATCTTATGTCTCTCAGCTAAAATCCCTCAGACTAATGTCATTAAAATCTTCAATTTAAAATATGTATTTCTCACAATAAACATTTTATGTACTGACAAATACATTCATTCTGCATGGGTGGTTCCTTACCTGAGTGACTGGTTCTTGTCCTTGGTCTTGTGCTCCACCACCATCTTCCCGCACTGACCCACAGTGAAGGCGAAGGTGCCCTGGACGTGCTGAGGATAGCGCAGCTTGTGCATGTGCTTCCTGAAAACCTCAGCCAGGTCTGATGCGACCTCCTCGTCAAACGCAATCTTCATCAGCTACAGACAGACAGAGAAACAGTGAAATCAGTACAGTAAGCAAAGAAAAGAACGGGATATTTGCTAAAGGAGTTGAAAACGCAAAGCTAGGTTTATGGCAGCCGCGGTGTTCCCGGCACGAGGGCTCCGCAAGTTGTCGCAGCGCGTGGTCGTGCACCTCTGAACTTTTATAACTCGGCGCGCGCTGCGCTTTCAGCTCAAAATGACCTGCTGGGAAGACAGGCCGAACAGCCTCACCTGTACAAACATCTGTATGGTTCTTCATGTACAGACCACAGTCTTGACTATGTGGTCAGAGAGAGATACCACACTGGGATAAGAAAAAACATTTTGCTGAAGAGTGTGGAAAAACATGAGGGGTCGCTTTGTCAAAGCCAAAAACAACGGCTTCATGGAAAGAGCGTTACAGACAGACAGTGGTTTTGATTTGGAGACGCACGTTAATGATTAGAGTAGGTAAATGCAATGTTTGGCCGGTACGTCGGTGTTTATCATGTCTTTACTACTGTTGCCAGGCAGCCTGCTTTCCTTTCCTTGACCGCTCTCTTCTTCTCCCTTCTACTTCTTGCTTATTCACAGATTATTTTGTTTGTACGTCCCCTGGTGTTTCGGAGAATACTGCAACGAACAATGTGTTGAGCATAAACCTCTCCGTTCATAAGCGTCTCCGTACATAAACGTCTCCATGCATGCCACGGTGTTAAGAGTACAGTACAGATAAAGAGTACCTGGAAGGTGCAGGAGCGCAGCTGTAGCCCCTCCTGGACAAACTGATCCATTGGTATAGTGACTGAGATCCTCTTCTCCTTAGTCAGAGAGGCAATGGGGAAGGAGCGAGTCACCACCTGCTCCCCCACTGCAGGAGGAAGACACAAACAAAGAGCAGGGTTTAGAGGACCCACAGACCCGCTTGTGTGCATGTGTATGTGTGTGTGCGCGTGTGTGTGTGTGTGTGTGTGACCAGCCTTGTTAATGTCTCAATCACTGTAGCTTTGCTTTTCATTAATCATATGAGTGGATAATAATCATAAAAATGTGTTTACTCAAATTTTCTGAAATTATTATTTCAGCAACAATTCCTTATAAAGCTGTGGTAGCCAGTTCATTTTTGGCATCGTTGGGCAAAAATTCCATAATAACCTTTCAGCAATTTGTAGTTCAAGTGTTTACAAAGAAAACTAGACTTCTGCACCTCCTCTTGGCTCTGTTTTCAGGCTTTAGCCAATCTATTCCCTATTTGGAGACTTGGAGATTGTTTGTGTGTGTGTGTGTGTGTGTGTGTGTGTGTGTGTGTGTGTATTCTTGTTTAAAGGGCTGTTTGAGGGTTAGGACTTGGTTTTAGGATTAGGGTTAGAATTAGGTTATGGTTAGGGTGAGGGTAAGGGTTAAGGTTAGGCATTTAGTTGTGATGGTTAAGGTTAGGGTAAGGGGCTAGGGAATGCATTATGTCAATGACGGGTCGTCCCCACAAAGATAGTGCCACTATGTGTGTGTGTGTGTCTGTGTGTTAGTGCGAGTGTGTGCATCATCTCTCACCCAGTGGGTCATTGGGCGTGCCCTTGAAGATGAGCCGGTAGTTGGTGAGGAAGATGGCGCCCTCAGCAGGGAGCAGAGGCGGACCTCCCATCAGCCCCGTGGCCTCCTCGCGGCCGTCGGGGATCAGGTGGACCCGCATGCCGTCCATCACCAGCTCCTCCCCGGGCAACAGCGTCGGCCTCAGCAGCTTGGGCTGCACACAGACAGAAAGAGAGGAGGGAGATTAAGGACAACATTTTTAAAATTCATAAAGACTTTTAGCTAAATATTGCCACACCAACAGCCTGATTTCCAGAAAAATGTACCATAAATTAAAAATATTTGTAAAATAATTTCTGCGAAGCTGCCAATTTGCCATAGAATCCATCAGGATCTCTAACTGTAATGACCGTCTGCATCGCCTGATATTTCAGTGCGAACCCTGCATAGACATTTCAGTCTAGCAGGATAATAAGGCTGCACAACGATACACCAGTGTTTCCCCGATATTCATTCTGCAGCAGCACACCACTGCTCTCCTGTTTTACCGAGTGCGGGTACGGCCAAAATACATGGCCACGGACGCGGCGCAACACATCTGCTGCAGAGCGCGTCTATACTCGACTCAAACTGCTACACTGACCACGAGAGCGGCGCAGGAAACACACTGCACACACAAGAGCGAAGGAGAGACCGGTTAACAGGCTCGGTAGTAAACAACACGCTAACATGCCGAAGGATTCTGTGTTTTAAGTAAGTGCTGTGCGGTGGATCTAATTTACAACGATGTGAACAGAGATTCCTGTGAATTTGGAAGTTACTGATATATATAATAATTTCATAGTCTAAAGTTCCTTCAAATAGTTAAAGAAGCTTTAAAGAAAAGAAACTTGGAAGGGTTACGTTTAAGAATGGAATTTGGTGTGGGGTTTAGCAGTCAACCTAGGGGACACACTGTACACTAAAATGACCCTGAAAATGTTTATTTAAGAAACAAATCCCTCTAAGGCCGTGGTTCCAGAACCCCCTAAGGGTGTTGAGATGAATCTAAGGGGTCACGAGAAGTAGTAAACAAGTTATATTATATAGTTTTACCCCTTTGGGCCTTTGGAATTATTCAGATAAAACTGTCTTTAAAAAAAAGAGAAAATCACTCTAAACTTCACACAACCCCTTGCAGCCTGGGATGAGGGGTCCCAAGTAGTCACAGCTTTAAATGTATGGGTCACATACCAAAAAGGCTGCTCCAAACTGCATGATGTTCCAGTGGGAACCCTGTTAAGTTATTTGGGCTCAGAAAGGATTATACGACTGAATAATTCTACACTAAAGCGATGCTGAAAGTTTGCAGACAACACTCGTTACCATTATCCATTTATGAAATGGCAACATGCAGCACTAATTAGACGTGGCACCTACAACTGTAATATACGAGAAAACACCAGTAATCGTGCATCCCTACATGTATGCTGTATATACATTTCATGACCAAACAATCACAATCACAATGACACAAAATCAAAATGTCATGCGAATCACAAGCATGCTGAGGTTACTGGCTGGCTGACCTGCACTGTTTGGGAAGTTTAGACCAACAACAACAAAAAAAGACAGAGGTTAATACTGAAATGATTGTTGCATAACACACAACATGTTCTGGATTGGTGGGATCTTGGCAGAGATGATGATAGAAACTATAAAAGATAAATACACAGAAATAAAAGTATAATAATATTGATTTGGGTGTGTTTATGCAATGGGATGTTCATTCCATATTTAAAAAAATAAAAAATAAGGACTGTGTTGTTTTGAACAGTCCCTGAGGATCCAAAGTTTGACTACAGGGCTGTGTGGGCTGCTGAGTTTTTCTGAATACCAACAGTATGAAATATGATGCTGGCTTTGTCCTCTGCCCCCTTTACATCACTTCCTGTCCCCCAGTGAGGCCCCGGGGAGCTTCCTAAGGAACTCCACCTCTGATAGGAAATGAATTACAACTTTAGCAACCCGCTTCCTAATCTGTTACACAACACCTACTGCCACACACGTCTGTCACTGCCACTGCAGCTGGCAACCACATGGCAGAAAAAGGGCAGAGCTTCCTCTGTGGGCATTTAACTGCTGAGACTTGAATAGCTGTAAATTTCACACAAATGTTTCTGCTCAGCCCTCAATCTCATATCCACTAGCTGCACTGAGCATGCCAGCTCACGACATGAACTTGCACGCTACAAGAGAACATTTTGACGGGACATTGTGGAACGAGCAGCAACATGTTTAGTTTAGTTCATTTGACAAAACATGTCACATTAAGCCAGCGTCCCTCTCCAACACACTGCACGCAGGACCAACAGCACCCTTCAGACTGAAGGCACTCGACTCTGCAGGGCCTCGGGGAGCTACAGCAGCCAGGCTGAGCTCCACCTGGGCCTCTGAGACCAAACGGCACAACAAGGGAGCGCAATCACCAGGCATGCACTGCTTAGGCGTGCTGTGAGTCACACAGTTCTGTCTCTGGCGGACAGACGTACCTGCTGTGACACTGTGAGCCTGAGCTGTAGGGATTGGTGGAGAGGGGAGTGGGCGTGGCTGGCGGGGGCTCTGCATGGCCTTTGTCCAGTGGAATGTAAAAATAGGAATTGGTTACCTTTTGGATCGGAGGCAGTCTCTTACTCTCCCGGTGGACTGCGTCTAACGTCTCGATGTGCATCTGAACAATATCTGCAAAGAGGCGGACAGAAAGCATAGCGATAAAGTGACACATGTTGCCATGACGTTTGGTTGTGATGCTCTTCTGCGGTACAAAGAGAGATCAGTGAGTGTGGCAGGTCTCGGTGGCTCCGTACCTGGGATCATGGTGTGGAGAGCCTTCAGGTGCTCGTTGGTCACGCCGCTCTCGTTACACACTTTGTCTACGAAGCGGTTAATGAAGCGCACCACCGAGTTAGCCACGTCGGAGCTCTCGGCGTCTTCGAAGCCGCTCTCTGTGTCGTAGCTCTCCGCCATGCTGCCTGCAATACTGCAAGACAAAAAGAACGGCTTTAACCATTTATGTTTCTAAATTATAAACGACCAGCTTTAGAAAAAAAACAACTTTTTTTTTTATTTTTATTTCTATCTGCAATGAAAAATGAATATTGGATGAAATGATATTCACTTAACAAATTGCTGATAGCAGATCGGAAATAAATGATGTCAGTTTTGAGAGGCAGGAGATATCCTTTATCACTCACTCATCAGGATGAGTTCGCCCAATGATTTGGGGATTTTAAAATAAAGGTTCATCTTTATGAATGTTAAAGTGCTCATATTATACTTGGTGTGGACAAAATGTATCCCCCCCCCCCCCCTCAAAGTGATCAATGCTACTTCACCAATAGACCAGTATATACCTAAAATAGAAGTACCAGCGCCAGTTGTTTAGCCGCCAACAGGTGACTGTGAGCCGGCTACAGGCACCACCAGATGACGGTGCTTTCAGGGTCCATGGTAGTGGAGTTTAGCCAGATAATGTGAGCGTCATACGGCGATGACGGTTAAGTTTAGGCACCAAAACGTTTAGTTTAGTTTAGGAAAAAGATTGTGGTTAAAACACTCCCGAGGAACAAACAAGTGTTTCCTGGAAAAAAGTTTTTTGTTTTTTGCTGCGAGGTGAACTCCGCTCTCCGGCTAGAAAGCGCTCTGTGTTATGTTGACACCATGTTGTGCTATGTCATTTTGAGATTATTTTCCATAGGATATTGAAGTTCATATTGAAGTGTTTTGGCATGGCTGGCCGAGTGGCTCTATATCTATGGAATTGAAAGGAGGATTTAATTCTTGCATGTTCTGTGTTGTTGTGTATGATCAAAAAACATCTCCCCCCTCTGCTTTTTTCACCAATCGCACCCTGGTTATATGTTATAGTGATAATAACTATATTGCCCAGCCCTTGTGGGAAGGTGACCCTTAAGAGCCAGCCACAGAGCAGTTATTTTTAAGTTTTCACTCCCGACCCCCATCAAGGCTGACCGCTGGCTGGTACCTGTTTGTGACGTAGCTGTTGCTGACGCTTTCCACGTCGCCCAGGCCGGAGCTCCTCAGCAGCCGGTTCTTGCTGGTGTCCAGCGGCAGCAGCAGGTAGCTCATCCTGTTGGCGTAGTGGATGGCCTGGCTGAACACCGTGCTCTCCTCCTTCTGCACGCGCTCCGTCTGCAGCTCCTTGCTGAGCGTCGGCCACAGGCGGCTCTGCTCCGACGCCAGCTCCAGGGCGCTGATCTCCCTCCGACTGCCTGACCCGTCCGGCTGCTCCTGACAACAAATCACACGAGGTCCGTCAACCATTAATCATCTCGAGGCCAAAGTGGCACTCGGCTCAGCAGGCTGGCACACGGACTCATTAGTCTACCAGCTGTGGTGGCAGATTGCTTGAAAAGAAAATCACCAAAAGTTTTGAACAATGTTCAAGACCATCAATCATCATTTCTTTGTTCACTCTGGTATAGGGATGCAACCATACAGCAGTACCATGCCTTCTTTTCTATTTAAAGCTCAGTGCCCATGGGCTGGACATTTTCCTGCGCTCTTGTCAATAAAATAAATTATATGTCTGTCAGGAAAGTACTGATATTTTTATTTATTGGAATTGTTTATTATTATAACTTTAGCTTTTGTGATAAATAGTCTGTGTTTGACTGTTCAATGTCCCACACTTCATCACGCAAAACACTTGCACTTGCTGGCAATTCATATCCATGTTCTCATCCTTGCATAAGTTATATATATATATATATATATATATATATATATATATATATATATATATATATATATATATATATATAAATATATATATAGCAGTTTGGATGGTGTATCATGTTATAATGCTCCATGACACAGTGAATATTGAAACTGAACTAAACTAAAAAATAAATAAAAAAAAAAAACGCAAAATCGAATCGGAATCTCAGTATCTGGCAGAAAAATGGCCATTAGATTTTGTTCTCCAAATCGTTCAGCCGTAGTAGCATATTGAGTGGAGCGTAGGTGCTCACAGAGTTGTTGTGCTGCTCTCCCTCTTCTGTCTCCAGGTACAGAGCTCGGATGTGGCTCTGAACGTCGCTGTAGAACATGGCCTCCCAGAATTGCATCGTGGTCCACACCATGTGCTCCTGGACGCAGCTGTAGGCAAACTGAGTGATGCCCGCGCCCATTTTCTGTCACACACACACACACACACACACAGGAAGAGAAGTTTATGAGGGAGACGAGCCACTTGACATGTCTCAACACTCAGAACTATACTAGAGTATTCATGTTCAGCCATCCCACGATCTCAAAATCCCCTCACTCATTCAATTGTTAAAACCAAGAGGGCACGCTGGATCTCTACTGACTTCATGGGTTTCTTAGCTGTGGCTAAGGCTGAATGTGGGCCATGTGGAAGGACTTTGGCGATGCGGGTTAGGAACTTACTCTGCAGAAGGCTGTGACCAGTGGAAGGAGGGCAGCTGCAATACCATGTTCATCTATATGCGAGCAGTCCTGAACAGAAACAGATAAGCAACCAATGATGTGACAACTTGTGAACCATAAAACACAACTTTATAAAAAAAATATACTTCATCTGAGGCTAACTATTGAACTATTTATTGTATCCGCTTTCAATTTTGTCCTCTTTACACTGTATCTTTAAACAGCACATATCTTAAAATCTGATACTCGTAGAGCTTCTAAAGGACTTCTCCTTTGGCATCATAATCAAAAAGATAAAGTCATTTTGTTGTCCTAGTGTGTTCAGCCATGCTAGGATGAATGGTAATGAGATCCTCTGAGACCTCTGATCAGAAAGCGGGCAGCACATCAGCGTCCGGTGAAAGATAAACTGCTCAAATAACAAAAAGGAGTAGGCCTACACATTATGAAAATATAGGGCTGTCAATGTGTGGCCGGGTGAGCTCAGCTGGTAGAGCAGGCGCACATATATAGAGGTTTAATCCTCGACGCGACCTGCGGCTCTTTGCTGCATGTCGTTCCCCCTCCTCCTCTTTCATGTCTTCATCTGTCCTGTGAAAATAAAGGCCTAAAATGCCCCCCAAAAAAATAATCTTAAAAAAAAAAACATAGGGCTGTCAAGCGATTTAAATATTTAATCGCGATTGCGCATGATTGTCTTTAGTAACTCGCGATTAATCACACATTTTTTATCTCTTCTATATGTGCTGTTGTTTCAATGTTTTTAATGCTTATGTATGTGAGCCGACAAATATGCCTGCTTTATGCAAATGTTTATTATTATCGCAACAATCCAAAACAATGACTAATACTGTCTAGAATATTCTCCGGAACAACATTAATACTGTATGCTCAAAAAATATGCTGAAAGTAAAATATGGCAAACCCAAGCCCATCAAGCCACAACAGATATGACTACATGACATTTTATCCAGCGTGGTGTGTCTTTTGCAAGGCGGAGGGGGGGGGTATGCTTGGCCAGCATGTGGTATTTGAGACTGGATGTACTCCCTGTGGTAACTCAGTTCACATTGACAGTACATGCTAATAACTTTAGTCTTGTGGAGAGAACCATCTGGAAGGGCTTTGAAACTCAACTTGCCATTCAAAAGATCCTTTTCTTTATCCAGAAACTCTGCTAAAGGAGCTTTATTTCTGCTAGCCATCCACAACAAAGATCAACGTTACTGCTGCATCGCTTCCTGATTTCCCAAACTACGGAGGGGACCGAGGCCCAAATCACGGAACGTACGTGCGTTAATCGAGCATCAAAGAAATCGTGGCGTTGAAAGGAATATGCGTTAACTGGTTATTATTATTATGTTCATTTTGACAGCCCTACTATGAAATAGAAACATCTGATGGTGCTTTTCCATGACGTGGTACCTGCTCGACTCGCCTCTACTCGCCTTTTTGGGTTTTCCATTACGAAAAAAAGTAGCTGGTACCTGCTAACAGGTACTTTTTTTAGTACCTCCTCAGTCGAGGTTCCCAGCGAGCTGAGGCGAGCCGAAAAGGTGACGTGAAAGCGACAGACGGGGGTGTCCTGAATAAACCCGCCATTTTTAAATAGTTTAGCCAGCTATGTTTTGTTTTTTTTGCTGCCTCCAGCTTCTTTTGAAACTAAATGTGTCTTCTGGCAACAACACACACCTTCCACGTTCTGTGTGTGTGTCGCGTTACGCCACGGCAGTTTACTGCGGCGCCGCTATGACGACCAGCCATGCTGAGGCGATGGAAAACGGACGCACAGTGAGGCGAGGCGAGTAGAATAGAGTCGAGGCGAGTCGAGCAGGTACCATGTAATGGAAAAACGCCATGAAAGTACGATGGAAACGATGCCAGTGGAACTTCGGTTTCCGGCGGAGACACTAACATCGGTGCACCGAAGAGAGCGGGGAAGAAATAAACAGTGAAGTTGTGAGGTGGCAGCAAATGTACAGTGTTGGTTTCAGTGTGTCTTAGAATAAATGCTCAAATCAAGACCAATATTTAAACAGTGGCGTCAAGGACGCACTGCAGGCTCCGGCTGATAATAATACATAATACACTGTCACAGCAGACACTGCAACCTTACTTTTACAGTCTGTGGTTGCGACGTTAAGGTCACAGTGATGCCTGTAGTAATATCACACATTTTCGTGAATTCAGGTACATTTTATGAACCAAATAAATATAAGGTTGTTGTCTACCAGCGGTCCCTGGGGACGCCGATACCGCCGCCTTTGCCAGGCAGCGGCGGCGCACTGAGCTCCAGGGAGCCGGGGATGAGAGCAGGCGGGCGGGTGTCCCATCTGAGCAGAGCACCGAAACAAAAACACTGACACATCACTGACAGTATGACAAGTACATCCAAAACACAACATTCACTCTCAGTGGTTTCTGTGACATGAGAAATACTTTCAAAGTACTAATGTTCAAAAATACAAAAAAACAAAAACACACAGAGCCAAGGAATGGTAGCCCCGCCGAGTGGAAGAGATCACGCCACACCACTGACCCAGCCGACTTAGAACAATTTTTGTAACTAAATATTTGTAGTTATCGTTCTTGGTGCGGACGGCCCTCAATCCAGAACAACAAATACTTGAAAATAGCATGATTACATTAAAAGAGCTGTCCTCAATTATTTGTCTCAAACATATCTTTACTTTGTCATGAGATGTGCTACTTCAGTACACAACAAACAAATATGACTGGGACCACTACAGACGAACTTTTAAGATCTATATTCACATTATAGAAACCAGGAGGAAACTAGGATTTGGCCTCGTTTTATTCGCTATACCACACACTACCGGTCAAAAGTTTGGGGTCACTTAGAAATGTCCATTCCACTCCATTATAAACAGAATACCAGCTGAGATCAGTTGCATTGTTTTTTTTAACCAGGGCAGCAGTTTTCAGATTACATTATGTGCTTACATAATTGCAAAAGGGTTCTCCAATGTTTTCTCAGTTAGCCTTTTAAAATGATATCAGATTAGTAAACACAATGGGCCTTTGGAACACTGGATGAATGGTTGCTGATAATGGGCAATGTAGATATTGCATTAAAGATCAGCCACTTCTTCCTACAACAGTGGAGAACCCTTTTGCAATTATGTAAACACATAATGTAATCTGAAAACTGCTGCCCTGATTAAAAAAACAATGCAACTGATCTCAGCTGGTATTCTGTCTGGAATGGAGAGGAATGGAAATTTCTAAGTGACCCCAAACTTTTGACCGGTAGCGTATATTTGAGTGATATTCTAGTATTTGCTGGCTTACCTGTAAGGTGCAGTTCATCATTCGGACAATGTAGTCAAACTGCTGGTCATCCAGCACAGCTCGGTTCTGCAGGACGTGCTGATTGAGCTCCTGGGTCAAACAAATCCGGGCTGCCCGACCCTTGAGTGCCCGCAGTACAGCTGGCATTAACTGGACAGAGGAGATGACAACAACAGCTGAATCACGCAGGGAAAATACACATTTCAAAATAAACAGAGTCAATTCTTGAGGGAAAAGACAATAGAAGCCAGTAGGGCTGGATCTGAATATTTGAATATTAGATGGGTAGGTATTCGATTTTTTTATTTTGGGATTCGAATATTCATGTTTAAAAAAAAAACAAAAAAAAACGTGCACGCAGGCTGAAATTTACTATGGTGTTTTGTTGGTATTATGCCACTAGCTGCAGGCTAATTACAGTAATGCAGCGCTATGTCGTCCATCTCAGCCAAGATCAAAGAAATGCTGAGTTACAAGCTAGCAGTCTGATGTGTGTAGCGGTCTGTACAGTTATACTGGATCAGCCTGGTGTCGTTTTCAGGCAATTTGATAAAGGTAAAGATAGTACGACCGTTCATAATGCCAATGCTCCAGGCACCGGCTGGCTGAGCATTCATTCCCAAACACTGCGTCTGTCGTCACTCATCAGACCGTCCGGCAAAAAGTTAAGTCTGATTCAACTTTTGGAGAAAAGCAACCCAACGTCAACCTGCGGTCGACAATCACGTAACCGTTAATCAGACTCGTCTGTCCGTGTCGCTGCGTGCGAGTCCCGTTAACATTACCGTAAACAGGAAACATCACTGGCTATCGCTTCCACAAAAAAGTGATGAAGGGAAAAAAACGAAACACAAGCAATGAACTGCTGAAGAGTTTGTGTAACAAACAGGTGACTGTGTCTGGTAACAACAAAGCAAAGTCGCTTCAACTCTCGCTTCATCTCTTTTCTTTTTCTTCGCTGCCTTCAAGTGATGCCTTCATGTGCTGTCAGGAATAACAGCATATATGCGTGGTTTGCTGGTGGAATGACAGAAGAAGTGTGGAGGATAGGAGTAATCCGCTTATGTAAAAAACGGGAGACTAAGAAAGACTTTTTTTACTTGTTGCCAAGGGCTGGCAAGCTACGAGACATTCTCTGGACGGACAGTGGTGAGTGGCCGCGCCATCTTGGTTTGAAAGTGCCGGCATCCAGGCAGTCTGGCGGTGTGTCTGTGGCGCAGGGCATGTGTAATTAAAGGCGTTGATCACTACAAGCTGATGTACATGATCGGAGTAAGGTAATCAGGATAAATGCCGATCCCCGATCAGTTAAAAAAATGCCAAAATCGGCTCTGATCCGATACTGTGATCAGGACATCCCTACTAAAAGCTAAAATTAACTTTGAGGTGTTTTGGTTCTGCGAAGTAGGTATGTTTTGTGTATGTGTCCCGTCAGTCTGGTCATGCAGGGAGGAGTCACCCTTACCTTCTTGGCCTCCAGCATCTTGTTCTCGAAGATGTACGTGATGCAGTTCCTGACCACCTCCAGCCTGCGGGCGCTGTTGGCCATCACGATGCCGTTCCTGTCCACGGTGTCTCCTGTGGAGACATGGGAGAAGTGATCAGACACTCATCACAGTCACAGTCATTCATCACCTCGACCCCATTAAACACACACTGTGAGACAGACTGTTCACACAGGAAGTTTGAGTTGAAAGTGAAAGATATATTCAACTTGGTGTTGCCCGCTGCCTTACAACAAACTTCTGGCAAGTGTTCACCACCTTCGCTCTAACCAACACCACGTGGCTTTTTAACCATCTGAGGTCTAAGTGCATTTTTACATTGCTTTTTACATTTGAAGTATATTTGCATATAACCTGATACCCATGTGTTTCAACAAACTCAGCTTTCTGTATAATGACGCCCAAATTCGTTCCAGAGCAATGTGTAAAGAGATAATGTGGCCCTAAAGCTAAGAAGTTGATGTCTGCTTTTTGAAATTTCTCAAATCTCTTGTGAAAACAAACCTAAACTCAATTGTTTTGGTGTTTGAAAAGAGTTTACAAAGTCTTGAGTTCACAAAAGTAACGTAATATATGGATAAAATAGTAAATAAATGTCTAAAATGACATTTTGTAATACCGGTTTTTGAATAGGACTGTTGTCAATCATCGCTTGGACTCGCCAGCGTGTCTTTTGTCCTCAGAGGGTTAAACATCACAGCTACACATTTTCTACTTTACAACTGCACGCTTCTGATTTCAAATGACCCAGACATTTTCATCTGAGTCCAGTGTCAGTCCCCTCCCCAGCTCACCCAGCGGGGGCCCAGATGGCACCATGCCCTTGAGCTCCGCCTTGACCACAGGAGGTGCAGTCTTGAGCTTGGCGGCAGCGTGGTCGATGAAGAGCTGCACAGCGACATCGTCCAGCACAGGGAACGGCGTCGGATTGTTTACGCCGCTCTGGTTGTTTTCTGACGGCCGCTGGACTTTGTGCATGGCCACAGCGGGGTACGGATTCTCCTAGAGGGGGGGAGGAGACAGAGAGGGAATAAAGAAGGGACAAGATAAGGAAAACAAAGAAGCGACTGAACAAAAACAGAGCCTGAAGAGAAAAGGACATGTCTCATACTATTAGTTATTAGAGACAGGGAGAGAAAAAGAAAAATGGAGAGTGAAGAGATATGCTGGGTCAAAAAAAGTGACGGAGAGGAGAGTCTCACAAGAGGAAACTGGTGGGAAGAAAGAGACACAGCAGGACTAACAGGAAACCAGCAGGATAAAGGGTAAGTAATAGGTAGTCTTTAAGAAATGCTATTTGTTGTCAATTATATTAAAAATATACATTTTTGAAGAGCAGCTCAGCCAGTTCCTTGACGTGGTTCAGGACTTTGTGTGGACAGGCTTCCTCTTGTCGTATCCGCTCCACGTGATTGGCCACCAGCTGTGGAAACGGGACAAAAGAAGTTAGCTTACCTCAAATGTCAGCAACTACCTTTCATATCTGAGCCACGTGTGTTCAGCAGCACAGTGACACACAACACAAAGGCTACATCTACACTGCTACGTTTTGATTTAAAAACTAATATCTTTTGCTACGTTTACGTCTGGCGTCCACAGTACTCCAGCGTTTCCGAGCCCCTAAAACGGAGACATCTAGAAACAGGGCTGCCCCCGTTTTGGTTTGAAAACTCTGGGGTTGCTTTGCAGTCTGGACGGGCACAAACAGAGACCTTTGGAAACAACAAAACAACATCTTATCTGTTAGGTAGGCTTACATACCCTTCAGTAACAGTTCCACCTCGTCGTCGCTCCAAGAAAATAAATCCCTGCTCTTACTTTTCACCGTTGTTGTTCTTTCTTCAAAGAATTTACTTTATATTACACATGCATGAGTTTGAACCGCAGAGTAACGTCAGACAATCTGCTTCCTGTTTACACCGGCACGCGCATGCCTAGTGTATGCCAATGGTCATGTGATATGTGTCGTCAGACGTGTTAACATGGACGGAGATTAGTTCTGCTAGGGAGCTAAACACTCTTGTGTAGACAGAGATTGGTTTTTGTCTCAAAACGCTGCTTAAAAATGAAAATGTAGTGGTGTAGATGTGGCCTTAGTCTAGCTGTGCTGACAGACTCACGTCATCAAACAGGTCGGTGGCTCTGTAAGGAGGCCCCCGCTCTGACACGAAGCCTGCAAACGCCATGCCGTCCAACACCTTCATGAGGAAGTCGTCCTCCGTCAGCGACCTCTGACCCAGGAAGGCAGCCTGTGGAAACACACGTCACGCTAATCAGCTGCTATTCTCATTCGCACACTGGCCTCCCTTTGAAGACTCTTCATTCCTCCTCTTAAGAACACAGATGATTGGTCAGAGCTGTGATCATGTGCAGTATTCAGTACAGACCTTGTGGAAGCGGATCACTGGTTCTGGGTGAATGCGGATGATGTGTAAACACCAGCGATAGCCCTGGAAGAGTCGAGCGAACAGCCACAGGAAGACTCCCCGGATCTCCTTATCCTGAAACACGGTCAAGTTAAAGCAAGCCAGCCAGAAAACAAACACACACACACACACACACACACACACACACACACACACACACACAATTGACCCTTTAACGTCTTTTTCATGCCAACAAGCATCAAATATAAAACCTACTGGCCTCTCAGAGCAGCACAGTGTATAAACTAGGACTAAATCTGTCCACTATAAAAAGTCTGTTTTGGTTGAGGGTATGAGCAATTTGGCCGTAACAACAGTTTACTCTGGTTACATCTCGGATTGCAGTAACTCAGTATGCTGTCTATTGAAAAGTGTTGCCTCTTGAAGTTAATGCTGTGCCCAGAATGTGTCACTGTGCTGACTTTACAGGCAACATTTAGGAGAAGTGCTGCACAATTAGGACTAATGAAAAACCTTTTCATTTGGTAAATTCTCCGATGAAATAAAGTGAAGAAACGTAACTTTACTTAACATTATTAAAACCTTGGTCTCGCTTTGCCAGACCCTCCTCTACGCCGCTGTGGAGGAGGGTCCATACAGAATTCTGGGATGGGAGAAAAATGTGCTCTGGTTTATTGGCATTTCATTAAAGCAGTCACAATGGTCATGGGCCGTGCTAAGTACCGGGAAAAGCCACAGTGCAGCTGCAAAATAGCCTCGGGAAGGAACTTGTTTTGGTGGAACGTGTACGTTCAAAAGTAGTTTTAGTCGTGCAACAGAGAACTCAGATTGGACAGATAGTCTAGCTAGCTGTCTGGATTTACCCTGCAGAGATCTGAGGAGCAGTTAACCATAGTCCTCATGAAGCCACCAGAGTTTTAGAACGCCAACACAAAGAAAGCGGAAGGTAACCTGACATCTGGCTGAAAAAAAAGCAAAATCCAGCGGAATTATTGACGGCGACGGAGCAATCCCAGAAGTGAAACGTCGTGGATATAGACTATTAAAACCTCAACACAAACGTGAGACATCCTGCTTTTTTTGAGAACAAAGCTGCTGAGAAAAGCCGGCCAGCTGAAAGCAGAGAGTTTTTCTTACCTGGATCTTGAGTGCCGAGGGTTGTGTGGAGAGAGGGGGGAAGGCGTGATCAGCGACTTCCAGCTCTGGATCCAAAACCTACAACAGCAACAACATGAAAGCCATCGTCAATCACTATTCAACTGCCTCTCGTAGACTCTCTACTGGAGCCTGTTCCTGCTGCATCAGTGGAACTCTGGGTAACTGAGTCAAGACCTCAGAGAAATCCAGGATTTTCCCTACCATTATGAGGCCGTTTTGGGCACCACTTAAGCCAAATACATGTAAAATCGATGTGAGCATCAAAACTAACTAAATGACTTTCCTCACATCTAATGGTTGTAGTTGGTCCCCAGTGGACTTCTTTAGCAAGTTTTGCCTTTTAAGCATTTTCAATGCCACAAAACAATTTGTGGTTGGGCTATTCATGTGGATCACCAATTCACACAAACACTTGACTAAATATGACTAAATATAAACATATTTTGGTCAAAAGCTTGTAGAAAAGTGGAAGCAATTAAAATAGTCCATGTTTTATAGCGTGCAGCAGCAGCCAGAGCCCTATCAACAAATACTACCTTGGAAACAGTATCAGTGCCAGTCTCAGGCCATTCCATTAAAATTTCATTCAGCTAAGTGTAAGGAGAGCACAGCGGCTTAGCCCTGAATCCCAGTTGCTACCCAACAATCTACAGCACCATCGTTCCTGCAGCCTGCAGCGAGGGAGGTCAGCCAGCCCCACCTGTGTGAGCTGATCGGACTGATACTGATACTTCTGGGTCTGTTGGGGTCATTGATCCTGCACCCGAGGTGGAAAACTGCTCAATTGGAGCTGCAATCCTCCAGTTAATAAATCTGTGTTGGTGTTTGTACTAGGGCTGAACGATTAATTCACATGACTCGCGAGAGCAAATCAGTCTGCACTCCGTAGAGAAAGCATCAACTTAGCATGCTGACGCTACACTGTACCTTGAGCTGAGTTCTGTCATTCAAACAACTCTGAGTTGTAGTTTAAAACTTTTACAGCCATTTTAATAAAATGAAGGGTTTTATTCTGGTTCGAGTCCATACATGCAGTTAATGGATACAGACACGCAGAACTGAAGGCTCGGTTGGCAACTATTAGCTCTGATTAGCGGTTAGCTCCGGTTAGCGGTTAGCTCCGTTATAAAGATATGGAGTGGAGGAGCTGCCACTGAGAGGGGTAACAACCAGACTGATAAATGACGTTCGGGGAGCTTTCACAGCAGCGTGGCCGCGGAGTTTCAACAGTTTTATTAGTACAGTTAATCCCACGGCAAGAACACCAGCAACTAGCTAACGCAACGATAGCTCTCTGAGGGGGCTGGAGGCAGCTCCTCTCTGTGCACTGTAAAAAAAAATACACTGTTGTGTGTGTGTGTGTATATACTATATTTTTACTTTTTTAACTGTCTAGTGTGTAATTGTGTGTTGTTCATACTATAAAATGATTTATTGTTTGTCTTTGTTGAATAACACAAAAGACAAAGCTTAAAAAATAATCGAATCGCAATATTTGGGAAAAAAATCGCAATTAGATTATTTTCAAAAATCGTTCAGCCCTAGTTTGTACACACACAGCTCTGCTCGCTGAGGCCCATAACCCGGTGAACTTCCCTTCAACCCGTCTCCAGCTCTCATTCCATCCATGCAGAGCAAGGACCACAACACACAAGAGTCTCCAGGTTAGAAGCCATAAAGCACACAGAGCAGCCAGTGACAGAAACTGTCCATAACACAAACACATGTGGCATGACCCCCTGGGTTTCACAATAAAAATTTTATTTTTTATTTTTTCAATAAATCTATTTATTTCGAGCCTTGTCATCTTAGGCTTTTAGCAGAAGCCCCGGTCAGTGGGTCGAGGTTCAGTGTCTCGGTTGAGGACACTTTGACACACAGCTGATGTTAGGAACAAATAAGCTGTTTTGGATTTTAGGATTGTACACATCTGTTTTTATGTGACAGTAGTTCTAAAAAAAACACTGTCAACAGTCCATGACGCAATCATAAACACAATCCTTATACTCTAAGATCCATGGGACAAAATTGTGGTTTATTTTATTGCACTAATACCCATTTTCAACTAAAATTAGCGTGCATATGCAGGTTTTAAACGTGGGGCAAACCCTCTAAAAATAGGCCATAGACTGCTTTGCTCTCCCGTGACGTGTGCATTTCTTTTTTTTTTGTTTTAGTGTGTCACGTTCAACGTCATGAATGCGCCGGAAAACAGATTTAGTAAACAGCAGAAAGCAGCATGGAGGCCGTAGACGATGTTAAGGAGGTTTCTTATTTTTCATATTTGTTATTATTCAGTCTCTCTTTCAAACTCGGTGCAAACTAATTTGGAACGATGTGGGAAGACAGAAAAAAGGAGCGCTTCTTTTTGGTGGTGGTTGAAAAAAGTGTAACAAGGTGCTCTTGTGCTCTCTAGTGCAAGGGTCATCTGATAGCATCAGAACAGCGTGAAAACCAAGGCACCCTTGATAACGCAAAAGTTAAAACGCCTTTATTGATGCGGCTAAGGCATAGCAAAAGTAAAAAATAAATAGGCAGCCAAGCATTGCGGCGCACAGGCCTTCTTTGTCCCTAAAGACTTTCTTTAACAAGGGTGCCTTGGTTTTCACGCTGTTCTGATGTAATTTTCTGCTTGCACAGAGATGGACAGAATTTGTGGCTGAGATGACAGAGCAGAGCTGTAGTCAAGTCCACCTTTGTCGAGTCCACGACCAGGACTAGTCGAGACCGAGTCAAGACCGACTCCAAAAAGGTTCAAGTCCAAGTCAAGACAGAGTGCAAAAAAACGTTTGAGTCCAAATGAGAGACAGTCAAGATCGTAGAAAGAAAGGGTCAAATTAGGCCACATGATTTATATAAAATATAAAATGTTCCCATTCTTGAACTTATTTCTTGTCCTGAAGAATCCATAGTACAAAGTGCTCGCTGACATTGTGTCTGTGGCCAAAATGAAAAGGACTGATAGCTGATGACTGAAGTCTATGATGCAGCCAGGCGTATACCAGGCGACCAATCTCGATGCCTGTTCTAGATGGATTTTGAATTGAACTAATACCTGTTTTCTGAACGAGCACTTCATCAATGTTTTTTTTTTTTTGAAGGAGGAAGTTACTTGAGAACAAAAGCATACAGTGCTGGACTCAAGTAACAAAGTCAAGACCAACTAGAATATTTGGCGAGTCCAATGGCCGAGTTCGAGACAAGTCCGAGTCCAAATACCAACCAGTCCAAGACGAGTCGGAGACGACAGAAAAGCGTCTCGACTCCGGACTCAAGTACTACAGCCCTGTGACAGAGTCACAGCATCGCGAAAGGAAAAAGGGCGAAAACTAGCGTATCCACCCCGGGTGTCATGTGACAAAATAAACTATGCAGTTCTTCTATGTAGATCATGCAGCATATCATCCAACTGCAGCTGTAGCATTCATTGCCGTTTTTTACTTGACGTCTGCAAAGAGAGAGACTATCTTCAGTTTCTATTTTGTTCTTATAGCACAAATATTTCAAATAGGACGAGAGTCCGTGGGAAGAGCATTGATTCCCAAACTTTAGGCTCCTCGCAGCATCCAAATACACACTTGGCACATCTCAGCTGAGACAGAGCAGTGAATGCCAGCTCCATCCTCTCCCAAATAAACATATCCTACCCTTTGCCTCAGTGACATCTCCAAAAACTCCAACCCTGTGCAACCCGCAGAGAGAAAACCGTCGTCTGGGGTGTGCCAATCTTTTACCAGAAACTCATCAGTAGGAGTCAATAATCAAATAAAGTCAATCCTCATGTTTTAAACAGGACTGCGATCACAGCTACAGCAAACAAACCAGACTATCCAGGGAGGGATGATTTGGCATCACAGCACACATTAGAAGGATTTTCCCACAACCGGGAACTGACCCAGTGCTATAGAGAACAAGATAACTAGAAGCTATCCAACTCCATATAGAGATGGATCCACAATGATTGTCCTGAATTGATTTGAGCAATAGGTTTTACTATAAATAGTTTCACTCTTAAAATACTGAGTTTCTGAATCTTTTACACTGATGAACAGACAAAGACTAAAATACTTTGACAAATATCTCTAAATATCATAGATTAAATAACTAATTGAAAAAGTATTTACCCCCACTCAGGACAACATTAATTAGAGGCAGCCGTACAGCTTGAGTCTTAGTATGTATGTGGTTTCAGCCTTGCACGATATGGACACCGCAATTTCTTAATTTTTCTTTGCAAACGTCCCTCAAAAGTGCCGTCAAGTTGCACGGAGACAGGAAGCGAACAACACATTTCCAGAACACTGACGTTCCAAAAATGAACGTTCTCTGCCCTGCAGTCTGTGTTCTTCGTATTTTTATATTCATCTGTGAAGATGTGGATGGCAATGTGGCAATGGATCAAAGTCTGTCGGTCCACCACTTTGGTCCGGACTGAAATATCTCTATTGGGTGCTAACATGCTGATGTGAGCGTTTAGCTCAAGTTCAGCCTCATAGAACATGTCCATATACGCGTTGTTTTCACGGAAGGGATCACCTGCTTCCCAGCATTGCACGCTAGTCAGCTTGCTGCCAGTTTCTCTTCACTGACCACTGACAAGCAAAGAAAACAGTCTACAGCAGGGGTGTCAAACTCATTTTAGTTCATGGGCCACATCCCCCCCAGTGAACCACTCCAGAAAGATCAGAGACTGTATCTGCCACAGAGTTTCTTGTCAGCTTGATGTTGTCAAATGCAGGTTGCTTCTGCTCAGACAGTGTTTAAGGCCATTATAGGAAAAATAATAATGTTAGGGACCCAGGAGAGAGGGGTAATATTCAGAGAAAAAACTCTGTGGCTGGGTTGGTTCAGTGGGTAGAGAAGGCGCACATATACATGGAGGAAATTTATGGAAGAAGAACTCGGATATTCTCTGAGATTAAAGTGGTAAATTTGGAATTGGAATTAATTTCTTCTCTGCAATTTTTACACTTTGCAAAGTCATCCAGTGGGCCTGATTGGACCCTTTGGCGGGCCTTTCTGGCCTACAGGCCGTATGTTTGACACCCCTGGTCTACACCCTCCTACAACAGCGATGGCTGCACCTGATTGGACGAGCGCTTCATGTGGGGCTGGCTCCTCCTGGATTTCAAAACCGACCATAATGGCGGCTCGTTTGGAATACGATCTCTTATTTAACGAAAATAGTTCACCGGAACATGTTTTTGAAAAGATTTTAAGCGAGAAATAGGCCATGCAGTTGCTGAATCTGTCTTTAGTTCAGATCAACAACGGTCAGTTTAAAAGATTTCCGTCAGCTTTTGAGAGGCAACGAGCCGAGCTGGACGCTCCTTGTTTGCATTAAGTTGGCTGGATTCGACTTTATGCAAATGAGGAGTGGGCGACTCGACGCCTCGCTTCTCCAAAGTCCCCACAACCCTACCAGAATGCATTGCACGGCTGCTTCCATAGAAATGAATGGGAGGCGTGGAAATGACGCTGACAAAAGACACACAAGCTGCTAGCATGGCTGTAGACTCCTTGTCTTGTTTTCTGTCAATCACTGTCATAAAATCCAAATTACATCCTCTGTTATTCAATAAAATAATAAAACATGACAAAGTTGATGGGAGTGAATCCTTTTATGAGCGCTGTATAATTCTGTAAAACAAGCAGAGTCATAATGAGTAGTTTGTGCAGCAAAGTGTTTACGACTCTGTAGCACGTGAGCTAGCAGAGCAGCATGATAGCGTGGAAACCTTTCCTTGGTGTCACGGTTCGGTCACGCATCCTTAAAGGAGAGGAAATCCTTAAACCAGACAGTTAAATGGTCCGGTCGGATGATTGGGGAGCCACAGCTTTACCCAGCGTCCCTGTATACCAGACAGTTACAGAGGATAGATACCTCTATTTTAAATGATGGCTCCCACCCTTTGCACAGTGATTTTAAGCTTCTTCCCTTTCGGACGGAGGTTTTCAGTCCCAAGGTGCAGAACAAAGCAGTACACAAATAGCTTTGTTCCTGCTGCTATCACTGAGCTGAACAAGCTGCAAATATGATGCGAGCATTATTTAGTCTGTTTTTAAACCTGCTTTTATCTTAATTTTATACAAGAGAATAGTTATTTGAATGCCTTTATTTCACTTATTTATCTTTATATTTCTCTCTTATGGCCTGACTGGTGAAACCTTAAATATTTGTATCAGATTGTAAGTAGTTTTAAATACGTTTTCATAGTTGTGTGTTATAACGGATGTCGTATTTCTGCTGCAAAACAAATCTACCCACCTAATAAAGTAACCTGAACCTAAAAACTGAGCATCTGTCAAAGTGTATCAGAGCCATTTAATCAAAGTCCAGAAAAGCCAGAAAAACAATATCTTGTATTAACCAACCCATTCTTCCCACTTATGTTTCAGTTTCCTGCAACAGCTCCAATGTGATCCAAATTCCCACATTCTGCAGATATCAATAAGAGAAAAAGGAAGCAGGAAGAGCATTTGTTTACATACCTAAACAGATAAAAACCATTTCTCAAAATGGGCTGGCACTGGATTACCAGAAGCTGTAAAGTGCTTGATACAGAATGAGCTGGCAGTTTTTTCAGTGTTTAATATGAGCACAATAGTGCAGTGCAAGAAAAGCACTTTTAAAGGCTGCATTACAGTAAAGTGATGTCATTTTCTGAACTTACCAGACTGTTCCATAACTGTTCTGTTATTTGCCTTTACCCACTTAGTCATTATATCCACATTACTGATGATTATTTATCAAAAAATCTCATTGTGGAAATATTTTGTGAAAGCACCAATAGTCAACACTACAATATCGTTGCGGTATCAATATCGAGGTATTTGGTCAAAAATATTGTGATATTTGATTTTCTCCATATCGCCCAGCCCTGTGTGTGAGGGTGATGTGGTTAAAACGACAACATCGGCACCAAGCTTCAACTAGAGCCCTAATAAAAACACAGACGACTAAACTGAAACTGTTCCGTTTGTACAATTCATTTAAATGCTCCAACGTACAACAGTTTTGTGAATGTCTGCATCTCCTAATTTAAAGAATTTACTCATAAATGTCTGGGAATAAACTTAAGAGAAGGCAACATGTCATGCTTACTGAATGATTCCTGGACTTCTATACAATATGCAGTGGCTTCAGAAAAGTATTCAGACCCCTTCACTTTTTGCACACTCTATTTAGATGTCACTTTAAGAATGGGATAAACTTCCCAAATCCAGGTGTGCAAAGTTTGTAGAGACTTACCAAAGAAGACTCAGAGCTGTAACTGCTGCCAAAGTACTGAATTAAGGGCCTGAATACCGAGTCATAAATTTGCCTAAATGTCTAAAAACATGTTTTCACTTTGTTATTATGGGTTATTGAGTGTAGACTGATGGGGAAAAGTGGCTAATGTATCCGTTTGAAAGTAAATCTGCAACACAAATTATGCAAAAAGTGAAGGTTTCTGAATACTTTCTGAAGCCACTGTAATGTTGAACTCTATGTGTGTTTTGAGAGAAGAATATTTGTGATGTTTTTTAGACTGCTTTTTTTTTTTTAAAAGATTACTATTTTAGGCCTTTATTTTTATAGGACAGCTGAAGACATGAAAGGGGAGAGAGAGGGAGAATGACGTGCAGCAAAGGGCCGCAGGTCGGAGTTGAAGGGTGGAGCATCAGCCAAGAAAAAAAAAACATTACATTTTGGAGCGAAACCCAATCACTGACATCACGGACAATTTTTTGTTTTGCACTTTCGTTAACACTGCGAGATAAGGTGTTTGTGTTGCATTAATGAGGTGTCGGTAGAATCTAAAAAATGAGTTCCAGACTGGGAAAATTCACACTGCATTAACATTGTGAGATACGGCACGCCTTGGCGAAGTTCTGCGCTCTCTGAGTGCCCTCTTAGTTTTGTGGGTGTTTAACTTAAACAAAAATAAAATCCACCACTTAAAACATGCAAAACAAAATGAAAAAAAGTTTCAAAGATGATCAACACCAAAACCAAAATTCAACCTGAAAAAAGTTATGCAAAGAAAAAGGGAGGCAAATCCTTTAAAGCTTCCTGGCATCTCAACCCATGAAGGACCACCGGGGAATTTTATTGCTTGGTAGAAACCACCCACTGGATGTTAATGACACTTCCCAGTACTCACTGGTAGTGTGTGTGTGTGTGTGTGTGTCTGTGTGTTATGGGTGTGTTGTGGGTGTGTTCAGAGTTAAGGCTGCAGCTCTTACCATGGAGAGCACAGTCTGGGTCTGCTGGAGGAGCGGCTCAGGCAGCAGGGAGATGTGGACACACTCGGGGATGGTCACCGTGCCGCCGTCCAGGTCAGCGATGATCACATCCAACTGAAAACGCACACACACAGAAATAAAATTTTTATCAACTGTCAAATTGAAAAAGATTTATTAAGGTATTACTTTTTTTAAACAAATAAAGTTTTGAATGAATCCCAGGATACATCTTTCGGTTATATCACTGTCATGTGACCCAGATGATGTAATAACACAAATACACAGCCTATAATGTAAACAATGCCTCCTTATTTTCATAAAACATATGTTCTAACTGTATCTCCTCCCTTGTCATTTTCTGTTCTTATGAACATGTATAGGGCCAAGTGCCAACAACTAACAATTGAAATAATAATAAAAACAAATAGTCTGACCAATAATCACTTATATAATTACAATTTGGTATATCTAAACAAAATCCACAATTACCAGTCATACATACGCCTTAAATAATGTTATCAATTAATTGCAGTTAAACAAAGGATCCGCGATTATGCAAAAAAAATTGACAATTAGACAATTATGTAATAATTGTTACAGCCGTAGATACACAACACGATTACAGCAACTGACGCTAATGCAGAGAAAGACTAGGGATCAACGGATTATTGGCCCGTTTTTTTTGGCAGTTTGCAGATTATCTGTATCAGCGTTTTATTTGCCTGATAACTGATAAAGTTAATGATTTAAAAAGTGGTCTACTTTAGCTCGGCTCCAGCTCTGTGTCTGTCCCTCTGCTCCGGTTTCTCTCCCCACTGAGTCTAACTTAATGTCCCGCCCACAACACTATCTGACTATCTTCTACTGGGTATTACGTTCATAGTTTCTCATTTATTAAATAATTGCTCAAAGCATTTAAACAAAGTTTTGTGTTGGAGTTTGTAAACTTAAAGATTTTCCTTTTCACTGTAAATGCATAGTGGTTCCATTAACTATTAACAATCGGTATCGGCCTTGAAGAACCAGTATCGCTTGATCCCTAAGACAGACAAAGTGGTCTTAACTCTGTCGCCAGCTGCTCATTACAGGCCGCTAGCCGTCAAACAACACAAACACAGTCCCATTTCAGTGCAGGCGGCAGGAAAGGCTGCCCAAACGATAACCTCTGACCTGTACATTGATAATGGCCATGTGTCTACTGTACATCACACAGGGTCTGGTTGTGATGTCAGACAACGGCTCCATCAGGGCAGCATGCAGCACTGTATGGGTTCATTACACTCTCATCAAGCTTTAATAAGACAACCGCTAATTATTGCCCTTGATCATGGGATCTAGACAGTAACTATTGCTACGTATATTGGTATAATTTATCTTGGCAAGGTCTGTAAATAGTTTTATATTAAAATCTACAAAGGGAGGCAGGTAGCAAACAGCCAGATGGGCAGTTTATTAAAAGACAGGTGAACCATTGCTTAATGGGTCAGTGAGAGTTTACATGAACATTCTCTCCATTGTAATCAAAACTCAGATCCATGGGGCGGCCTCTAGCTCAGCCAGCAGGAGCGTTGGCCCCACGTTGGCTGAGTCCTGAATCCAACCTGCTGCCCTTTGCTGTGTGTTCTCCCCCATCTCTCTCCCCCCTTTCATGTCTATCCACTGTCTCTACACAATAAAAGGCAAAAGCGATCTTAAAAAAAAAAAAACTCAGATCCATGTCAGTGTAGCTGAGGGTATCTTAAAGTATATAGCCGGGTTTCTTCGTAGATCATTTTGGCCTCCTCCGTCTGATTTTGAAAAGGCCATTCTGGTCTATTTTGGGAGCAAGTTTATTAAACTATGGAATAGTTATATTATGTTTTTGTGGCTTTTTATGGCCTTTATGTGATAGGATTGCTTGAAGACAGGCGAGAGAGAGAGAGAGAGAGAGAGAGAGAGAGAGAGAGAGAGAGAGAGCGCGGCAGGCAGCAAAGGGCCGCGGGCCAGACTCGATCCCAGGCCGCTGCCAAGGACTCAGCCTACAAGGGGTGCACACTCTACTGGGTGAGCCAATTTCTGACAAATTAATGAGAATAAATAAATAATTGTCTTCACAAAGCGTTGTCATTTTCCCCCACGGTCGACCGTGGCACAGGTAATTCACTTATTACGCCAATCGCTTCACTCAGTTGAGCCAATCAAACCGATTGTTTACCGTGCATAGACGGTTCACTCGAGAGAACAGACAGATGGGACAGATGACAGCATGGAGCTCTAGACTGTCTGAGATGGTTCTGCCCAATTGCACCTGACTGCAGTACGCAGATCGGGGTTGGGCTAAATGTGGGCGGAGCAAAACGTTTGACTCCGCGCGGGCGCCACCTACGGACAGAGTGGCGTAAAACCCAGGTTGTAGAATGTAGAATAACGATTATAATATAGTATATATTATACATAGATATATATAGATTATAATAAATAATGATATTTGAATTATAAAAAAAAGGAAAAGAAGAACGGGGAAAGCAAACGTGACTCGCAGGAAACGAGCCACGGTCTCTGGGGGACGCGAGACAACAACGGACGGTTGGGTTTAGGAAAAGAAGAACGGGGAAAGCAAACGTGACTCGTGGGAAACGAGCCCCACCTCCAAGCCCCAGTAAGTGGCTCTAAGCCTGGGTTAACATGCTCCAGGCCCCTCATGCTCCCTCCCAAGCCCCAGTTAGAGCCTCACTGGCTGGGCTTTGACCTCCAGGGCCCTCAGCCTCACTTCCAAGCCCCAGTAAGTGGCTCTAAGCCTGGGTTAACATGCTCCACGACCCTCATGCATCAGCAGCAGTGAAAGCTACAGTAACATACAGCACTTCTGTCTTATTTGTGTCTCACAGTCCTGTCCAACTTCTATCTGTGGACATGTTGCTGCGCTGTTTGTATGCACAACAAAACGGCGTAATGCGTTGTTTTCTTCTGGCATTGCTGACAATGGCTAACCTGGCTAGAACTTACACCACAATTAAAAAAATCTGACTTGTAAATGGAACGCATTCAACTCGGGTGTGACGTCATTCCCAGCTCTGGCTTCACAGTTCAGAGGGAAATGGAACGCACTATAAGTACCGCTCCAGGCTCACCGGTGAGCACAGATGCTCCATTTGAGCAAAGATTCAAACTACTGGCAGGGCAGCCACGGGCCCATGTCTCTCTCCAGGAAAGGAAGTAAAAGGAAATGTAACACAATGAAGAGAAAAGGGGACTTTTTTTTTTGTGATTGTTGCGGGCAAAAATCCTTGATTATGCAGCACGTTTTCTTAAAAAATGCGATGGAATATGCGGGATATTTATGCAATTTTATGCGATGAAATTGCGAGAACTTGCAAAACCTGCGGTTTCATCATGGCTTCATCGCGGGGTTTGTAGCTTTTCGATGATGTTCACGTTGCGTAATTACGTCACTTCTTAACGTTCCCATGGCAACAGGGGAAACGGCTGCTCTTGTGTGAAGTAAACGCAACATTTTTCAACTTTCTGCTAAGATATGTGTGACTTTTTTCCAACGAAAATGCGGGGATTATGAAATCATGCAAGAGCCGCATATTTTGTGCGGAAATTGGCAATTAATGCGGCGAAAGTGCAGCGTATTTGAAAAAATGCAGCCCCCGCTTAAATATGCAGACTTTGGCTGCTTATGCACTGAATTATGCGATCGCATAATCGTGTTTTTCTGGAGGGACTGACTTGAAATGTAGGCCTTAAGTTAACTCATTTGATTTATGTCAAAGATGGTTTTTAGTTTTCCATAAAAGTTCAATGCGTCTATATGTTAAAAGTATGCTACTTTGAAAATTGACAATAAATATTGTTGAAATGAAATGTACTATTTATTTATATTTATTTGACATACGTAGGGGTAGGATGCAATGTAGACATTATGTGGTTCGGACCTTTGTTGAGAGGAAATATTAGAAACTGGACCTCTTTGAATTTGAACAGAATACGTCACAATCTAACATAAATAAATCTAGTGTGTAAAAGCAGAGCGGGAACTGTTGTTGAGAGTCAAAGACTCCCTGGTTCTTTTTATCTGATGTGTGAACATGTGATTGTCTCTATGTGATGCATTTTTCCACATACGACCAACAGAGTTTACTTGGTCTTACATTGGTCTATAATATTGTACTGATGAGAACCCACCAATTCTTGTGTCTCCGAGCGAAAGAACGAGTTGACACCGATGATGAAGGGAGTGGGGGTGCTCAGGACCTCCAGCAGTTTCCCCGGCAGGATGGGAACGTAGGTGAAGCTGAAACGGGGGGAAAAAAAAGAGATTTAGCACATCTGCTGTCAACTAGACTGTGCTTTACCCATTAGATATCAGACCAGATGTGTCCTGAAAGAAAGATCTAAAGACGCAGTGTGGAGAGACTGAGGAGTGGAATCACACCTGTATTTGAGGGGGAACATGATGGCCAGCAATCCCCGGCAGGCGTCAGTCAGTCTCTGGTAGCTGCTGGACAGGAACAGGATCTTATGTTCCGTCAGCGCGGCACAGAACAGATACAACACGTTGACTATCCCTGAGGGCGAAGAGAGCACAGACACAGAGGCATCACAGGAAGTCCAGGACAGAAAACCAAATTCACAATCATATGTTCTACCGGTTAGGGATGTCACAAGACCCGGTACTTTGTACTATATGTTAACCCTACCGGGGGATGCAATCCTTCCGCACCTGACGGGGGCAGTATATATACGCCTACAAGTGTTCTAATCTGCCGCGAATTGCTGGAGAAGAAGAACGCCAACCACCAGCACAGAAAACGTTTTCTTCAGATTACATGTAAATCACAGTCTCCTTGACACTGAAAAAAGAGTGACATGAGACTTTCCCACCACACCCAAAATGTTTAATTAAAAGGAATTAATGTTTAAGTATTATTGTTTGTGGGTTGTTTTGTTTTTTTTTACACACTGTAGTATCGAGTTTGGTGGTATCGGTACCAGCAACTAGATTTTTGGTATCGTGACATCCCTGCTACCGGTAGATGTGCAAGTTAGTGAGCTAGATTCACTAAGTTAACATCTGGGGAAAAAACACTACTTGGAAATGGGACAAGTGTAGAATTAAACCCTGTATTTTAGTTAACCGTACCGAGCTGTCTGAAGAGCTGGGCCACGGTGCTGCCGCTGACAGGAAGCGCGTCATCGATGGGAGTCTGGATAACTTGCCGGTCGCCAGCACCTAACGTTATAGTCCTCTATAGATGGAGAGAGAGAGGGGGGGAGGGGGGGGGAGAGAGAAAGAGTGAACAGAAGGACTGAAAAGGTGAGGTGAGAAAAAAAAACAACTAAGAAACGAATGGTGCTTCTCAGAGTCAGGGTTTGGCAGCGTGGTTTAATCACAGCGGTGCGTGTCCATTGAGCAGCGGGAGTCAGCGACAGAGAGATGGAGAATCCCAGAAGCTTAGCAGGTACATCACAAATTAAAGACAAGCCATTCCAGCCGATCGGGACATGAATGGAGCTGGGCAGGACTCCATGCCAACGACCTTACTGCAAAACAACACCGTATCGACAAGCTTTAATGGGAGAGAGAAATCCCAGCGACGCGGCAGGTGTACCGCCCCGGGGAGAGTTTCCACTGCAGTCTAAAGTGAGCACAGGTGGAAAAAGGTTGATCAGAGTGAATCTGTATGGATGATTGATTTAGGGACCGTGAAGCATCGACACAGTGTAGAAACCCTTCTCTGATCTGTAAAAAGGTTGAAACTAAATGCCTTTCTTAAAGAGCTCACAACAACTCAGATACTGCTTATTACAGGGATGACATTCAGGATCTCTGATTGGCACTACATTATGTCTAATAACTATGTCCTCCATTACAGGAAACCACATTAACTTTGGTAAAAGTGGAAATCTACTTTGCTCCAGACAGAATGCAAAGCCAATAAATATCGACTTGTGTGTGGTTTGGATAACAAGCGTAACCAGGAGTGGAAATGGGGATGATTTAGAAAAAATAGAAATCAATACAGTATGAGCACAATAACACAGTACAACTAAGCCTAGCAGCACAAGACGAATGACACAGTATACCTTGGGGACATGATTTCTAAAATACATGAAACATGTGAAACTTATTTATTTTGCTTAAAATTTGTACAAATCAAATTTCAGGTTATGCTTTAAAAAAAACCTGCATATGTCAATTTGGATGGCACAATTATGGGCAAAATAAAAATCCAGATATTTCTCGCAGATAATCACAGATTCCCTGACCTACTGCATATAGAAAACAAAATGACATGAAAGCACCTGGACTATTTTGAGCAACAGTAGACATCCAAGGTGGATTTTAATATTGTCAGAGGGGCTTAAAGTCAGTTTAATCTGCAATTAGTTTCTGAAGTAGAACTTCTTCTCAAGTGGTTGAAATGCACCAAGTCAGTATGGCTGTGTGTAGCGGGGAGGGGAAAGTGCAGCGTTATTTCATGCTCTCTACAGCGGCAGCAGCAATAGCAATAGCATCAGTGACCACAGGCGAGCTGTTAGCGATTCAATACTGTGATCCAACATCTGATCATCAGGTGTGTTTGATTCACTGTTTGGCTCAGGAGATGTCATAATAAGGGGCCGATATGCTAATGTTATTTGCGTCGCCGTTGAGGATACTCCGTTCTGATAGGCTGAAGGTCTGCGTGGCTCTGATGTGGCATCTTCATCACTGTTCCAAAGGACTTCTTCTCATGCCTGGAAGGCTACAGGCTTTGTCACTAAGCTATGGCCTCTAATGCTTGCTGGAGTTGGTTTATAACACACTATATTGTAGTTATAGGCAGGTGTGAGAGTTTATTCATGTATTTGTCAACAACTATAACTCTTCTTTGCCTGTTTAGGCTTGGTACTCATACCGAGACACAGAGCCCGTGGATAAAATACTCCTACACTCCGTGGCTAACACCAACATAGGCAGTTAAGCTAACTTCGAGCTGGCAGTCGCCTACTAAAGAAACAGAGCTAACTAGCAGTAGCTAGCTAGCCTGAACCGGCAGAGGTGTTCTTAGCGAGGTGAAGAGCGTGAGGATGACTGTGGTGATGGTGTTTATATGTGCAGGCGGGGCCCAACATACGTCACCACAGATCATCTGCCTTATAGGTGTAAACAGAGGGGTCTTCAGTCAGGCCAGGCGGGGGCGTGATATCCCATTCTCTATGTATTGTACCGAGTGAATAATCTGAAAGGGAACTCCTCCTGTAGACACCCAGATGTGGAGGCTGCTGTGTTAGCAGATAGTGAATGACTATGCATTAAATCACAGATGTATGTCTTCATAGGAGAACTTATTGCTGACAAATACTGTATGTAATTTTGCACACTTAAAATGTCCTTATAGCTGCATACAACTGCATTATAATGTGTTATAAACCATTTAATAAATGTGTATTAATGTTACTAGAGGGACATAATGTTATGAAAAACAACTGGAGGTCCATGGGACACCCCTTACTTATATATTTATTTATTATATGAGAAAAGTTGAGAGGCTTGTATCAGATGTGCACCAAATATGAAATGAATGATCAGTTGTTGGTCACATATTGAATCTGCATCAAAGCATTCTGATTGGTTCTCCTGCCACAGGAGGTGTGCACGGATTGGCTAAAGGGAATGGGTGGAGAAAAGGAAGCTGAGAAAGCTCAGAGCTGATTGGTGGCGAGAGGAGAATAAAAGGCAGGCCGGCGTACCAAACTCTCCTCTCTCTCCTCCTGGCCCGGCTACACAAGCACCCAGCAGAGAGAGAGACACACACACACACACACACACACACACACACACACACACACACACACACACACACACACACACCCATACACACCCATACCCCCACACACACACACACACACACACCGCAGGATAAGACACAGGTTAGAAACAACAGGAGTGAGGGCACAGAATGCCCAAACTAAATAACAATATGACAGTAATGTCTCAGCATGGCAAAACAAGTAAGCTGCATAAACAATAATATCGTGAACATGAACTGCAGGATGACTGCTGTGGACAAAAAATAAGGATGATTGTAACATTAGACATGAGAGACACACACATGCATTATAGCTATATGCATCTGGCAGCACAAAAACAGCAACAGATGAGTCATCATTTCATTCTACTCCAAATAAACACACAGCGAGCAACAACAGTACAAATATGGATACATGAATGACATGATATAACAGTAATACTAGTAATAGAGGGGTATGCACATTACTTTTACTAGTGCCGTTTATTGGTCTCACACACACACACACACACACACACACACACACACACACACACACACACACACACACACACACACACACACACACACACACACACACAATGATGGCACAGAGGAGGTGCCTCATTGAGCACAATGTCTGCTTTTGTCTTGTGAGAGACCAGATTCTATCAGATAAATAGATAGATACTTTATTCATCCCGAAGGACATTTTTTTTATCAGAAGTTATATGAACTCCTCCATCCTTACCACACACTGTAAAAATAATGGACAAAGCTTCCAGGTCTGAAAAGTGAAGCCAATGTGGATGGGCCTTAAACATGCATTCTGTCTGATTTCCAGCAGGGGGCGAGTCCAAAAAGAAGTCTGTTTCTATAGAAGTCTATGGGGAAAAATCCCTACTTCTCACTTGATTTATTACCTCAATAAATATTTTCATAATGAATGTATGGCCTCAATCGCTAGTTTCAAGTCTTCTTCAATAGAGCATGATGTTCATATTGTAAATGATGGTCCCATTTATTTTAAAATAGATGATAGAAGCAGGGGATGCTTAAACTTTCCCCCTTAGGCGTTTAGCTTAGCGCAGCACCATGGGAGCCATAAACAACACTGGCTTGGCTGCGTCACCCGAGCTCCACCCTCTCGTCACAAATTGTCACGTCGGGTTTCAAAAAACCAAGATGGCGACGGCAATATTGCCAAGCTCAAGGCTTTTCAAACGGCAGACGTCACGGATGCTACGTGCATTCTTTTTACAGTCTATAATCCTTACATGGTTTTGAAATTACACTGTAACAGTAACACTGATGTGATACGGGAATTTCTAAAGCCGAGGTATTCTTATTCGAAAACTGAAAGTATCTGTCCTAAAACTGATACTGGAAACCCACTTCCTGCACTGAGATCCCCTTCAGTATCTAACTGCAATGATAAGAGGTAAAGGGAACAACTGAAGTCCACAGGCTACGTGACAACCAACAGAAAGTGACCATGACCTCCAGCTAAACAGCTTGTTCAACTTGTGAAGTGGGGTTTCTGTCAGTTATGCCTTAAAGTTTGAATGTATTATTCCGAAATTAAATCCTGTCAGTCAGAGCACTTGGCAGTGAGACAGGCCAAGTCCAGAAACTGGGAATCGGAATTCCCTCTGTCACATGAAGCCATGTCAGAGACAGATTTACACAGATTCCTGGAACAGCTCGGTCACTGATGGATGGTATGATGAGCACTTGAGTTTCTTCCATTGTAAATACAAGTCACCCCATACACCATGGGGAAGTCTGGAACTACCACACACATACTCGCACAAAGGCCATAGGTCACGGCTGTGTACTGTACAGATTGCGGGGATTCACTGTGTTGATTAAGAGGACTTGATAAGGAAAGGATGCATAAGAACTCAGTGGTTTGTCACTTCTGTGTAGAGGCCACCCTGCTGCTCTCCCTTTGTTATTCACCATTTCTCACATCAGGCCAACAACCAGAAGTTCACTTCACATTAGGGTTGTGTAAACTTCTCAGATAAATGACTGGAGTGTTGTAGCGTCCTGCTGGTCAACCTGTCTAAATCATACACTTGTTAAAAAAAATAAAATAAAAACTCTGGTTATTTCACAAGCTGCACAGCAGCACTGGAACTGGAACTGTCACAGCCTGCCCCATTACTAGCGCTATGGCAATATAGCTCAAACGTTTAGACGCCTGCAGCCGTTCATTACACATTTTGCCAAAGTGACCATTCACTAAGTCCTGTCTCCTTAGTTACTGTTGCTACGCTGGTCAAGCTTTGCATTCTCCAATAATGCTACGTTTTCATGTTACAGGAAAAAAAGGCATTAATGATGAGAAGCAAACACTGTGATGTAGAAGAAAAAGATACTTGGCGTTCCTTCGTCATGCTGAGATTAGGGCTGCAACTGACGATTATTTTCACTGTTGATTAATCTGTCGATTATTTTCTTTATTAATGGATTAGTTGTTTGGTCTATAAAATGTCAGAAAATGGTGAAAAATGTCAATCGGTGTTTCCAGAAGCCCAAGATGATGTCCTCTAATGTCTTGTTTTGTCCACAACTCAAAGATATTCACTTTACTGTCACAGAGGAGTGAAGAAACTAGAAAATATTCACATTTAACAAGCTAGAATCAGAGAATTTTAACAATTTTTCCATATGAATAGTATGGTGACCCAGTCGTCAAAGTTTCAATGTGAGTTGAGCGTGTTAGGTCTTAATTCTATGAACTTTTCTTTCCAAAAAAATTACTCAAACTGATTAATCGATTATCAAAATAGTTGGCGAATCTACGAAAAAGAGCTCTGAATGTAAAAATGTAATGTATGTGAACTATAACTGCTCAATAAAAAGACAAAAAGATTAATTTAATAGTTTAGACAATTAATCCATTAATCTTTGCAGCTCTAGCTGTAGGTAGTAAGCTACACAGCCTATACAGCTTATAGTTTTAGGTTTGGAGAGAGTACAGAAAGAAACAATCATCCAAACTTGTTACACACGGAGTACCGTTCTTACTACAGTCCCATGTACACAGCTCGACAGACCTGCCATCCCTAGTTGCGGTTGCTAAGCTGTGATTGGACAATCACTGTTTGGGGGCAGGGTTTAGCAAACTATCAATTGAGATTACAATATCTTCTTATAGAAATTCAAAACCTTTTCCAAACCTGTTCAAATGTAAATTTTAACTGTAAAACTTTGACTTGTAAGTTGAGGTTGCTGGATTTATATATATATATATATATATATATATATATATATATATATATATATATATATATATATATATATGAGAGAGATGATAAATATAGAGATGATTTCAGTGTCATGTTACTGGAGTTATTCTGTTGTCAATGTCAATTTAGGTCATCCTGTTGTCTCATCTCCTTTTTTTACTGCATCCACCATGTTTGTGTGTGTGTGTGTGTGTGTGTGTGTGTGTCTGTGTGTGTGTGTGTCTGTGTGTGTCTGTGTCTGTGTGTGTGTGTGTGTGTGTGTCTGTGTGTGTCTGTGTGTGTGTGTGTGTGTGTGTGTGTGTGTGTGTGTGTGTGTGTGTGTGTGTGTGTGTGTGTGTGTGTGTGTGGGAAAAGTTTACATGTACAGACTCTGTGGTAATGACAGACATTTAGTGAGGCTGTGTGTAAGTGTGTGTTTCTCTTTTCTAAGTGGCCTGTCGTCCTCTTGAGTCTGAGGAACATGACTGTCTAAGCTTGGAGGGATAGAAGCAGTACAAATGTATTTCTAAGGGCCTCAAGGATATATATATATATATATATATATATATATATATATATATGGGATTTGAATGAGATTGCCTATGCGCTTGTTTGTGTTTTCAGATGTGTGTCAGTGTGTAAGGTGAGCCGTGCATTATCCTCTACTGTTTAGGTCTGTCTGTGTGTTAATGCTGATTAGATCTGAGTCTCTCATTCAGATGCTGTGCTGCCCGCTACGAAGCCATCTGTTGTCCTATATAGTTGCCCAGCAACTGAACTACGACCTGCACCGCAACGCCTTTTTGTGTGTGTGTGTGTGTGTGTGTGTGTGTGTGTGTGTGTGTGTGTGCGTGTGTGCGTGCATGCGTGTGTTTTAGAGAGTGGGAAAACCCCAGCCTTGCAAACTGTTGGCTAGTTGGTTTGTGTACAACGCACAGAGCTGACCGTAAACAGGAAAGAGGCCGTGTGCGGTAAAAAGTCTAATTGAGACGCATATTCTGAATGGGCTGTATACATGTTCAAAGAATGCTCCTCAAACCTGAATAATATCGGCATATCCCACATGTCTTAATCAGAAAATGTTATATTCGGAAATTAAGCCTAATTCTGAATATCCAAACAAGTATGCTGTTCACATGACCCGTATTAAATTAGAAATATTGTCATATTCGGATTAATAGTGGAAAATAGTGTGCATGTAAGCGTGGTCAGTGTTCTAAGAGTTTGCACACAAAAAAAATCTGGTTCAAGACAAATGAGATGAAAAAAATTAAATGAAACGCTTGAAATGATTACTATGATCCTGTTTTGATGACAAAACACACAACAAAGCAGGTCAAAAATAGCCGAAGCGCCATCAATCACGCATGATTTGTAAAGACTGCACATTCCTTAAAGAAAAGAAACCAACTCGGGTCTGTTGGATTAACAGAATCATTAACATTGAGCTGGCTGTTGATTGGTGAAGCTTGCAGAACAGTAAAGTTACCTGGAGACAGGCCAGCAGCCAGTCACAGGCCAGGGCCTGAGGAAACGTGTCTAAACTACAAACTGGGGACTCATCTATCTGTAACACAGAGGAACCAGTGTACAGTAGGGTGCACACAAAGACACACATGGGTTAGAACATCTGGAAACCACAGCAGATGTGCATTTAGAGAAAATAGATACTTCGTACTGTATGTGCACCATGGGCACGAACATGTGTAATTAGGATGTTTAAATGCTGATTCAAAAACAAGTCACTCACTGGAAGTGAGATTAAAAAAAATAGAACATGTTTTTTACAAAATATATGAGAAAAAAAAAAAACTGAGTAAAGGGGAGTGAGAAATAATAATAATAAAAAAAAAGAAAATGACAAGTGTTCACAAAAACACAAAAAGTATTGTGTTTTATCATATCTGAGGTATCGCAGATATGATAAAAGTTTATCTGGTTGTGAATGGAAGGATTGTTGTTTTCTTCAATGGCCAATATGGCTTGCAAAATGTGGTGAATCGGTCTAAATCTGTTAAATACTGTCCACAAAGGACTATGTGTTTCCCTTTGAAATCAATGTCTCCCAGTATTATTTAGGTTTATTTTTTATTTTATCATACATAAGACTGCATAAAAGCCAGATAATGAAAAAATAACAAATGTGTCAGAACAGGTCAAGAACCCTTAGGCTTATACAACAGACCTCAACTCAAGGGGAAAAACATAAAGGAAAAAAAGGTGACAAATGTCTTCCAGTACATCCAAGACTACAAAAATGAAATGAAATAATGCTGAAATGTCCACATTAAAGTGTGTTTACAGGACGAGAGATCTGCTGTAAAACTAGCTGTATGAAGGAGATTAGTGTCACTTTTAACCTCATGACTCTCTGTTTATAGTAATCCAAGTAAGAAATGTGCAGGCACGTTACAGGCACGTGCATATTCATAGTCTTTCTACAGGCATACATACTGTACACACATGAAGGAATACAGGGTCCAAACCTCTATAGCCACAGCTAATACTTTTCTGTTGTGCCGAGCTGACACAGGTGAAGGTTTAGCAGCAGGCAGTCCATGCTAAAAACAAGTTGCTATACTAGCGGGCTGCGCCAAGCTCTACTTCTCTACACTGCTTACTGCCTCAAGAAGCTGCACGGCTGAGCAAGGCATGGGGCAACATTAAGGAGTGTACAGTATACCACCCAGCAAAGCCAAAGAGTTGGAACAGCATAAGAAATGAGACTGAATTCTGTCACAGCTAGGACTGGGTATCGTTAAAAAATGTCCAATACCGGTGACTTTAATAGACTTGGTCGGCATTACTTGGAACACCCACTAAAACATAATTTCCATTTCCGGCGTGGGGGAAAAACAAACCATTCTAATTAATGAGCGTAGACCTTGTTAGCGGTTAATATTTAATCTTTGTCATTTACGTTTCTTTTTTTGCTTGGTACAATGCTGAAAAGTTGCTGCGTGGTGTTCTGCGCCTCTAATAAGTTATCAAAAAATTGTGTTTTAAAGTTTTATATACTGCCGGATAGACAGACGGAGCCCATGTTAATACCACTAACATTGCTGCTACAGTCGAAACTGTAACAGTTGCAAGGAATTTATTCATTTAACGTGCTTAGACATACTTGTCTTTAATATAGCTTTTATGAACGTGGGATAAGAACAGACTGTTTGATGACCCTGGGATAACGTTACTGATAATACAGTCAGATTCAATCATCTAAGATGAGATAACAGTTAGCTGTCTCTTACCTGGAGACTCAATCAGGTAGCTAACGTTAATACAAAATAAAATAAAAAAAGTGCTTTTGAGTAGTCCATACTGGGTTAACGCTATGTTATCCGGTCAGGGGGAATGGATTGTTTTCCCCCACGGCGACTCCACGCCCCCCAGCTATGACGAGTCACCGACCAAGGGAATACCTGTTCCTAGTCTCGCTTTGCCAGACCCTCCTCCAAAGCGCGCTGAAGGAGGGTCTGGCTACTCCACATAGCATTCGGGGATGGGAGGAAAACATGCTCTGGTTTAATGGCAATACGGTCAGTGCCTAAAAGGTATTGAATTCGGTACCCAGCCCTAGTCACAGCTTAGCATCGTCCTTGGTCAGCTGTTCACAGCACATTTGGTTTATACGACATCATACCATGACTTGGGACTTGTGACTTTGTAGGGCCGTGTAGCTTGTACAGGTGTGTGTGCGAGAAAGAGATGAACGGGCAGCAGTTACCTGGGAGCCTCCAGCGATGGGGATGATACATGTGAGGAGGTTTCCAATCACCGTTTCCAAGGGGACAGGCAGGCCGTCGACATGGACGGTGTAGATCAGACCCAGACAGTTCTGTTCAATCAAGGAGGGGGGGGGACACAGAGGTCATAGGTTAACAAAAACATGGCCCCCGTCCATATTTTATACAGTCCAGTAGGGCTGAACGATTAATCGTTTTCAAGTCGAAGTCGATTTGAAAGAATGCGGTTAGCTAATCGTTAATGAATGTTTGGTCTAACATTTTTCTATTCCTCTTTTTGTAATAATATTTACAGTTTTTTCATAAGATGAATGCTGGAATAATGTTACAGATTGTTTCCCGAAATGTCCTATTTTCAGTGGATTTGTCCTTTAATTTGTATGACTTTATTTAACATGATGGTAGAAGGTGCAACATGTAGATGCTGCTATTGAACAGAGTCATATCAGTTTACAGGAAAGTACTGATATTTTTTTGTTACTATAACTTTTTTAATTAAAAGAAAAACACTTATTTCTGGCCATTCATATCCATGTTCTCATCCTTCCATAAAAATATAGAGCAGTTTTGATGGTGTATCTTGTTCTAATGCTCCATGACATGTTTTATCTGTTACACAGGGAATATTGAACTTTAACTAAACTAAAAAAAACAACCCACAAATCGAATCGTAATCGCAATATCTGGCAGAAAAATCGCCATTAGATTTTGTTCCCCAAATCGTTCAGCCCTACAGCCCTGTGTCCCAAATGGTGGCCGTTGTCGTGCTAATACGACATCTGTCGCCAGAAGGTCAATGCACACAAACCCAAACACACGTTGGTGTCATTTTCCACAAAAGGATATAGAAGTGGGAGAGTATTTGGGGCTGTTGTGTGTGTCGTACCCTGAACACCTCAGTGTAGTCCAGTCGGGACACCAGCACCAGGCTCTTGGGGGCGAAGACCTGAGCTGATTGGACGACGGCGAGCCCCTCGTCCACCTCATCCGCCTCGCTGGCCTTAGCCTTCTGCAGCTGAACACAGAGAAGCAGAGACAGAATGGAAGTCACATCAGGCTGAGATAAACACTTCAAACTGTAAAACCTGGTTCACACGCAGGATCTGTAATAGAATAGTCTGGCATTGCCAGACCTATCTCCACAGCGCTGTGGAGGAAGGTCCGGTTACACCACACATACACTCTGGGATAGGAGAAAAAATATGCTCTGGGTTGTTTGCATTTCTTTAAACCAATCGCAACCGTCTTGGGCGGTGCTAAGCTCCGGTCGCAAAGACAGTGGATCTGTAAAATAGTCTCGGGAAGGAACTAGTTTTTGGAACATTTGCACCCCGCAAAAGAAAACGCCACATAAAATATTAACTGAAGTTAACTGTTGACACAATACAGTAACGTGAGCTATTTAAATTTGCTGGATACATGGTTAAACATAATTTGCTCTTACCAGTGTATGGCCGTGTGTGTATTTTGTCCATAGCAATCCCACCACCAATAGCTCCCAAAACGTCCCAGTTAGAGAGTAGATACCATAAACATATTCTTTGTAAATCTTTACAATCATTCCCTGAAAGAATCAAGCAGACCTGCCTTGTTGCACCATCCAAACGTTCTTCAAAACTTGCTATATTCAGCATGTAGCTAATCAATCCAGACTAGTAATATAATGACGCAATATGGGGTTGTGCGAGTGGTGCAATTATAACATAACATAACCAAACATAGTCCTCATAAACTCTGGTGGATTTCTGAGGACTATGGTTAACTGCTCCTCAGATCTCTGCAGGGTAAATCCAGACAGCTAGCTAGACTATCTGTCCAATCTGAGTTTTCTCTCGCACGACTAAAACTACTCTTGAACGTACACACGTTCCACCAAAACAAGTTCCTTCCAGAGGCTACTTTGCAGCGGCACCGTTGCTCGGTCGGGTGCTTAGCACCGCCCAAGACTATTGTGATTGGTTTAAATAAATGCCAATAAACCAGAGCACGTTTTTTCTCCCATCCTGGAATGCTGTGTGGACTAGCCAGACCCTCCTCCGCAGCGCTGTGGAGGAAGGTCTGGCAAAGCGAGACTACAGAGAAAGCTACAAGCAGCAATACAGGAGGCCAAGCAATCGGCCCATTCCAAACAGGCATGTTTTGAACAAGCACTGCACTAGTATTACAAAATTGTGCAAATTCAATGCAGTCCGTCTCACCTGGGGGTTGTCCAGGCCCTCCCAGAAGGTGAAGCAGGCACAGTAGTGGCGCTCTGAGTTGATGTCGGTCAAAACCGCTACAAAGAAGGAAGCAGGTTGCCGCTCAGGAACCAGCTGCCAACCGCTGGGCTGACAGAACTAGAGGAGGAGGAGGAAGTGGAGGTTGAAGAGGTGAAAAGGTGAAAAGGTGAAAAGGTGATGGCAGCGTCGCAGCCAGAGAGGGGAAACAGGGACATGGGTTGGAATCAGATGGTGATGGAAAGAAAGGGCACAAAAAAAAGAAGAGAAAGATTAGTGTACATAGCAACCTGGGTGACATATCAGACACATGTTTGTACTGCACCTCAGAGTGATTCATCCAGGGCTAGGCTATGATTAACGCAACAAAACAGGTTCTGAAAACTGTCCGCCTACTTCATAACACCAAAAGCTCTGACTGAACCATGTGAATGGATGTGAAAGTTGGCTCTTATTTCTAATCCCAATGTAGTTGCTTTTAGGACTGTGCAATGAATCCAATTTTTTATCGTGATTACTAATTTGGATCCTAGTGATCACAAAAACATTTTGCACATTACGTTTTGCAAGTAAATTCTTATTTTGTCTTGTGTTCTGAATGAAAAAAATGGGAAAAGTATGAAGGTGAATTTCACGATTCAAGGTATTTTCACTGTTGATTTGTTTAACTGTTTCACTGGGGGTTTTAAGAGTAGTACCCGTATGAAACCATGCCCCTATTTTCCAAAATGGAAAAAAAAAAAATATCCCAAAGAACTGGAGTATCCCTAATTATTACGTCACATCCTTCATTCTGCTCAGTTTCTGAGCATGCGGTCTCTTTTTTTGGGCTAACTAAATAATTTAGCATGAGAAAGCATGACAACCCCGCTTAGCCTTGTGAGTCACAACTCGGTTTCTGATCTCAAGTTCAAATGCTTCCTCACATGTCGGTGTATGAAACATGTGTTTTCTGTGATCCCTGAATAACCTGAGCCTGAAGGGGATACACCTCCAACACAACACAAGACGCAGTTTCATTACAGGCATAAAAAGCTCCATTCAAGATAGCAGGAGTTTAGGACAGCTGACTGTTAAGATGCTGACACACAAGTGGCGACGAATGAGCCAAATTAAGTTGTCGCTCGTCTGGCGATAGCCATGTGCTTTCCTACGCTGTGACAGGAGTGTGTAAATCAAACATTAAGTTGTTACGTTTTACTAGCCAAACTAGCTAATTAGCCAGCCACGGTACAGAGGGCAGAGGAAGAGAGGTCTACGGTCTTAATATTAAGTTGTATGGTATAAGACAATGTTTAATTAGTTAATTTGATAATGTGTAGATATGAAGATCTTTTAAAAGAAAAATGTTTATGTTGAAATAAATATACCTATACAAGTAGTTATGTTTCTTGTTGTACGTTTGCCCTCGTATGGATATAATGTGCAAAACTCAATATTCCAACTGTGTGTTTTTAGGAGGAATATTTAAATGTAATGTGTATTGAATTGATCAGATTAGATGAAGGTGAGAAACGAGAAGAGCCTTCAGTGGTTTGCTCGCTTTCCTCACATCCCGTTTTCTTCCCGTGCACTCGTTCGCTTACAGTAAGCTGAACAGCCAATCAGAGCGATTCGTCTGACCGACAGCTTCAACGCTGAATCTGTCATCGGCTTTTTTTTTTTTTGCCGATTCAACATGTTAAATGGGCCACGCAAAAAAAGCCAAGAGTCCACGATGCGGGACACACCAAAAACAATCTCTAGGTCTGTACCAATTATTGCATAATTGACTTATTGTCAATTTTTTTATATAATCGCGGCTAACATTAGCTCAGGTTTTAGGCGTGTGACTGGTAAGTGTTGATTTAGTTTAGATTTGCTAAATTGTGATTATTGGTTGGACTATATATTATATACTATATGTATTATTTCAATTGTTAGTTGTCGGCACTTGACCCTCTCCACGTTCATAGCAACAAAAATGACATGGCGGGATACAGTTAGAAAATATGTTTTATGATAATAAAGACGCGTGTATTTGTGTATTCATTCAAAACTTTATTTGTTGGGAAAAATAATAAATAAATAAATATTCTGAAATGTGAATGAAAGAGACAATGATATTGTTAATCGCTATTAATTCTGAGACAATTCAGCAAAATTTGGAATTGTTACAACGATCTCCCTGGTGTGTCAGCACCTTTAGTCTGCTAAAACCTTCCAACAGACTCACCTATCCATAACTGATACTCTAACACTTAGCAATCTCCCCCGTAAACACAGCTCTCAGCCTGGCCAGAGTGTGACGAACGTAACAATCCTATGAAACCTGTAATACCTGCACTTAGGCTACGTTTAGACGGAAACGATCTGAAGAGAAAACGCATAAGTGGCGTTGCGTTCTCACTTTTTATTCCGCGTTTAGACGAGCGTTTTGGGGGAGAAATCTGCGTGCATATGGTGACGCAAAAGTGTGTGAAATGCGATGTAGTATGCACACCAGGCGGCTAGGTGGTAGTGTGAAGCACTGCCACACAACACCACCAAGTCTGTACGCCTGCATAGAACCTTCCTTCTACTTGTCTCCCTCTCCTCCTCCTCTCTCCCTCTCCTCTCCCTAGTGACGCGAAGAGAACAACAAAAAGCTGACAATTTTGTCTGGACAGACGAGGAGGTCGAGTTATTGCTCCAAACAATGCACACACAGGCACACACACAGACACAGACACACGCTGCACACACACATACACTTGCACAGTGTGTTTTTACCCTTTAGAGGGGAACGCGACGGTGGAGTGTTTTTAAGATTTCCACTCTGGAGGGTGGTTTCACTTTTATGCGTTTTCAAGCCCCAAAAACGCCGCCGCCGCCGCCGTCTAAACGAAAGGCACATCTGATAAAATATTTTAACGTTTTCACCCGCGAGCGTATTCATGTAAACAGGGCCTAAGTCTCTAACCATTTAGCTGCCCAGGGAATTGAACCCCTAACCCTGAGAGTGTTACGTGCCTTGTTCTACCCACGGAGCACCCCTGGAGCATGTCTATAAGTGTTGACTTACCAGCTCTATGCCTTGTGGGAATGGGCTGTCCTCCCAGTCTTTCTCAGGAAACCGCTGGAGAATGCGACCTAGACCTTCACCCTCCACTGCAGAGACACATAGAGAGACACAGATCAGACCATGGTATTTACATTTTGTGTTGACTGTTTGTTTCCTTAAATAAGCTCCTTTGAGTTTTTTTTTAAAACCATATCAGCACGCCGATTTTTATCTTCTTTTGGTGTTCTATCGTTGTGTTGTGCATGCATGCATATGTTGGCATAAATAAATAAATAAACTATGAATTCATGTTAATATAAAATGTATGTTTAGGCACAGGGATTGGTCAAAGATTGGATGAAGGGGAAAACTCCTAGCCTCCATCAAAAGAGTTAAAATACACCTTTGACAAGTGTGTAAAGTTGAAGACAGACTTGAAGACTACAGAGGTGATGCGTGCAGTCACTGGGCCCAGCTGTTGTTTGTCAGTAAATAACATAAGTGCTCATTTCTATTTCAACACAACTAAACTATGACAGCTTTGGATGTGAATGGACCTTTGACAAAAGGTAGGGTGGCTGTTCCCGCCTACTTCCAGTCTTCATGCTGCACTAGGCTTCGAGTACCCTAGTTACAACTATGACTGATGAATTTTGTGTTTGTAGAGCTGACCTTGTCACTAAATCTAAATCAATAGTTGACTATGTTGGAGGCAACAAATAAGTTTAGTTAAAGTCTGAGAAACATGTTATTAGTTACAGCTGTTTTCATGCGTGTGTGTTGTCAGGTTGGTCTTTTAAATGAGTCCATATCAGCCTGCTAAACAGTAGTGTGACGTGTTAAAATGCTTATTTGCGGCTAGTTTAATGAGGCCATTTCCACTGTGGGGCCTGGCTCATCACAGTGGCACAATGACACAACAAAGGCCGACTTATGTAACCACCACAAGTCCGTCTTTCAGCTTACTTCCATCTGAAAACCTGCAGGCTGCTTAATGGCAGCATTCATCCGCACAGAGACGACACTCATCCTCCCAATACAAACGCTTCTAAATGTAGCTTACAACTGCACAAAACTAAATATTATCCCATGCTAAATGAAGGAGAGATTTTCACCAGCATTTAGTCCAAACGTGGACAGTTTGGTCCTGCCTCGGGGAAAACAACAGAGCCTTTACCAAGGGAACTAAAACAGAAGCACAGACACAGAGACAATACACAAACAGAAAGTAGGCCAGGTCCCAAAACACACAGGGAAATGCTAAAGTCATCCCCTCTCCCTTTGCGGACTAGAGATATGTGGACGCTTGTGGGAGTGGTGCTCTGGGATCAGGTTCATTTCCTTTTGGTTTTGAGATGATTGGCCCTGATCTCTGAGGCTGCTCTTAAGTGCTCCGGCATCGACAAAAAGCACTGGAACCTGGAGAGGGGATGCCATGAGGTGCACTGTTTCAGTTCTGTAGCTTTTGCCTTTTTTGTAACTTTCCTGAAGCAGAGTTGAAACATCAGTGGTCAAACGTTTATTCCATATGAGTAGATGTCAATTAATTGGGCATCACAGGCCCAAAATGTTGAGTGCCACATGAACTAGATAAAACAGATCTTGTATTGGTTCAAGATGGACCTTCAACTTCACACAATTAAGTCTGTGAGACTATGCACGTACCACAACTGAGCGTGTTTGTGGATTACAATCAAAGATTTGTATTCATTCATCAGATGTGATGTCTAATTTGACTAAAGGTCTACATGTAAATAAACTATATTTAGACCACTTTACACAACAGAGCTAGCCTGACGAGCCAGACCCACATCCAGATGTTGGGTCTGGGAACTCACCATTGGCAGGGCTCACTCCGAGGGGCGGAATAAATGGTTGTCTTTCAAATTCCCTCCGCACGCAATAGGATAGCACTACAACCAGGCAGAGCAACGAAGAAGGTAGCGGAGCTAGTTGATAGATTCAACTTTGGCCGTATCCGGTCGGCAAAACTCCGAACACATCTTCCTTTTTTAAGAATGACTTCAGTGACGTTCTTTGTTCTTTTCTCAAAGAAAAGCTTAACTCCAAATCTTCCAGAAGACCGCTTTTTCCCAACAGCAGCAGCAGCCATAAGCCCAGCCCACCGACTCTATACACGATGTGATTGGCCTGACCAGAGTTTGGTTTTTCCAGCTCGCAAGCCAACGGAGAGTGCCTAGACCCCCCTGGCTGCAAATTAAATTTGCTGCCGCTAGGGTGCGTCTAGATTTCTAGGCTACAACAGAGCTGCATAGTTCTTAAAGAGATATTTAGCTGATTAAAATGCAGCTCTGTGTCATGGCAGTGTGGGCAGTGTGTTTAAATGTTGTTTGGTTGCCCTGCGGCCACGGAGCTCCCAGCTGAGCAGAGCAGCCGAGGTCTGCCGAGATCTGCCAGATAATGAGAAATGACGCGTGTCGCATCATCCGGCAGATCTTGGCTGCTTTGAGCTTTGTGCACTGGCGCCACGGAGGGAGGCCAAACACCGTTCATCTAAACACACTGCTCACATTGCCATGACACAGAGCAGGATTATAGTCGGAAGAATCCCTTTAATAGACTATCACATAATACTTATTAAAAGAGGTCAAATGAATCACAGTCTACTTGTAAAAAGGGATTGATGGACTTTATTATGATTTATTAAGCACGTGTGACTTAGCCAACCCCCTTGGTACACTGTGATGAATCATCTGGTGCAGTATACCATAGCCGATGGATGAAGGGACCCCATGTCACTTCCCAACTACCTCCTTAGAGACGGTGATTTGAAAAAGCAGTGCACGTGTCGCTCTGTGTGTACTGTATGTCGTGTTTGTTCTGTAACAATATGTTGTCAGTGGATGACGAGCTGCAGGTGTGTCACGAACACACACACACAATGAAAATCACACGCACAGAGTGTGACAGTGCAAAGCCAGGCTAGTGCCGACTCACTATCAGCCAATAGTCCGGCAGGGTGGGGATTATTCAGCCAGTTAAAACAGGACATCCTGCAACTGAGGGAGGAGTGTATCAATGAGCCAGAAAATGAGTCTGCTGGGAGTGACATGCAGGCCTTACAGCCACAGACACACACACAAACACACACTCACTCTCACTCTTGTGGTTTGTTTCGTGTTGAACTCCTTTCCCCTGAAAAAAACCCTCAACACAAACTAAACCCAAGTCACTCCTTATGCTGGGTACGCTAGATACAAGAAGTGTCTCCTCGTCACAAGAGGCTAATTATCTCTCCAATCCAATAATGTCAGGAATATGTGCATGTATGCACAAGGAATCTAGGGAATGTAAACAAGACTTAAAGGCTTCCAATTGACTTCACAAAACCAGTCTCAAAAATATGAGAAGGTGCAGAGCGCGATAGGGGCGGTGCCATGGTCAAAACTTGTTACAACCACTCAACCGTGGAGCCGGTAGCCATTTGGCTTTCAGACAGGTTTGTTGCTGCTGTGACATCATTATGTCAACGAGACGAAATATCGCCATGATCGTGACAGGAATCGTTTATATGATACTACAAAGTTGTATCAGTGTCGCAAACAATATGGCATGGCACACTCCTAATTTACACTTACCAAGAATGGCTCAAGCTAGCTCCTCTTTAAAGCACTGATAGGTTATCGAGATACTGACTCCATACCCTCACATCTGTTCCCCTATTAGAGCTCATATCAGACTTGGCAAAGCAGCAAGTTTGCAACCAAAAGGAATCACTTCATTTGGCTTTGATCTCTGCTCTGTAGGAAACCTGGTCCACCCGACTTGTTCTTTCAACGTTTCCACAGCTTTGTTCACCACCACCTAAATACGCCTTCACCTGCAACTGCTTAATTATGAACAGTAGTACTCTATATTTCCTGTTTGGGGGAACTCGAGTCGTGTCTGTTCCCACCAAGCCTCACACAGTCTAGCATGGATTACTAGCAGAGCAAGTAATGCTGAGTATGCCGGCAGCAGTCTGACAATATATTCTTAAAGCAGTTTCGGAGCACGCTGCCAGACTCAGAACTAGCTCATAAAACTGAAATAAAACTAAAAGTCTATAACCTCTTGGCAACAAAAAGCAAAAGTAACCTCTGCAGTTGTTAGGACTTTCTTCAGAGAACTGCAGCAGGCAGGAGAGCATAAGGCCCAGAATAGACAGCAACGCTAACTTTATCATGTCATCTGTCGCCAAATGCTCTGTATAGTTATAGTTTCTATTTTTGATTCTATTCTATTTTAGTTTATGTAACTCTTATTATTTATTTCTGTTACTTTCTATACTTATCTGTATATCTGTTGTTTCTGTTGTGCTGCTGCAACAACCAAATTTCCCCACTGGGATTAATAAAGCTGTATCTTATCTTTTCTAAGATATTAAGATATGAGCCTGCAGTAATACCTCCACATCGCCTACTGGCACCATGACAGGAACCACTACTGGCATCAAACTTATGCCAAAGGGATCTTGTAGCGTTATTATGGAACCCACGTAACTTCTTTTTTTTGATCAAGGTCTCTTTTATTTTCAAATATAACAAACAAAAGATATACAATTCACACATGAAATAGTCAAGTCTAGTTCCTGTCCATACAGACAACCCAAACAACTCCCCAGTGCCCCCCACCCACAGGTACTGGACTCCCAGCGAATTTCCATACATCCCAACAAGCTCAAATATGAGTCTGCAGATTCATACATATATAATTCAAATATCTAAGTAAATAAAAGAAAAAGATGGAACCCACGTAACTTCTAGGCAAGTCCCGCCCTACGAAGCAGCCCGATTGGTTGGGGTTAGGCATTGACTTCGAGTGGTTAAGGTTAGGATAGCCGATTGGTCAGGGGATAGGACCTGAACAAATCGGGTTACGTTACCTCGCGTTAGCATGGACACCTGGCCAATAGTAGTGTGTGAATGCTATTGAAGGGCCTGGAAGTTGCGTTGGATCCATAATAACACAATCTGGTGTGATGCAAAATTGAGTGATGGACACCTACATGAAAAAAGACTTTGCAACCATGATGCAAATGTTTGCTTTGTCCCTTTGAACAGGTGAGTAATTCTTCTTTAGGAGTGTTTAGTGTTCAGGAGTGTACAGGAGCCACAGAAGTTCCGACTGATTTCACTGAAATGCTGGCTTGCATAATGTCTCATATCTGTTTTGCAAAAAGTTGAGATACTTTGGTCACGTAAGTCTGGTTTTCAGATAAAGCATGCTGTTACTTGTGATTAAAGCTCCAACTTCACAGCGCTGATCCGGCACATTGATTGTGAAGTGAAATTAACCTGGTGTATAGACCACACGTGTTTCAGACGCGTTTTTTTTTTTTATTTGCACGTCTCACGCAACAGATAAGCTCTCATTTTAATCTTTACAGCGGCTGCACCGGCTCCATCAGGTCCATGTCTCAGCCTCGTCTCACAGGTGTAAACGTGACCTTATTTATTTAGCATGATTTACGCTTTAAGTCTAGTTTTTCGTCAATACCTTTAGCTACATTTTTGCAACCTAGGCGAAGCGGAGGTGCTGTGTCTCTATAAGGAGCCAGAGAGCAGCACATTCTGCTCCGGCTTGTAATCCCACAGACTCTCCCTTCACTTTCTCCCAGCAGCAGGGAAGCAAGACACAGGAACTTCTTGGGTATTGAGGAGGTGCATGTTTATTCATGGACAAACTGTAACCTACGCTGTACATTTACTTCCCGATCCCCAACACTTCCCTGCCCTGCTGCTGAGGATTTCAAATTCGCGGCCCAGACGGAACCAGTACAGACACTCGCCTCATAGTCTATATCCACGACATTCCACGTCCGGGATTGCTCCGTTGCTGCCGGAAATTCCACCGCATGTCACGCTTTTCGGCCGGATGTTCGCTACCTTCCTCTTTCTTTGTATTGGCGTTCTAAACATTGGTGGATTTATGGACTTTTGGACAGCTAGCTAGACTATCGGTACAATCTGAGTTTTCTGTTGCACGACTACAGTGCTGCTGTGGTAGAGACAGCGGGTAAGCAGGTTACTGCAGGCGCATATGTCATCTCACAGCTTCTTATTTACAGATATAGTGCTATAGTGTTTACACTGCCACTACGCACAAATCAGATGCAATGCTACAGATGTAATGTATACAAAACAGACCATAGAAAACATACATTATGAACCTCGTCCCCATCTTTCCTCCTTCATGAGGTCACTTTGCCTGTTCTAACGTGCCAGTATTGGTTTTGATTTCTAGTATCCACACCTTCGTTAAAGATATGGAAGTTATAACGGTGTCAGGTTACATTTCATACAGGCTTTATAAAACCTGTCAACATTTACATATATTGTCTGATATGTCCTTATTGGTGTACACACAAGAAAATACAATCTGAATCAAAAGCTAGATCTACCACAAGATTTCAACCATTCAGGACTGCTTGGATCACACTACCCCTTATTAAAATCACATTTTTTTCAAGCTTCTGCAGAAACACTATTGCGTGTCACTGAACTGATCCACAGTTTGTTGGCAGAACAGCATGATCTACATCCAAACCCTGATGACAACTGTATAAACGCTTATAATAATATCTACAAGAAGCAAGAAAGAAAGAAAGGAAGGAAGGAAGGAAGGAAGGAAAGGAAAGTAATCAAAGTACTGTTGGAATGTCAGGAACAGGAAAACTCCTGACTGTTTAAAGAGAACACGCTGCCTGTCATTTCATTTTATACATCTACATTTCATACGTAACCCATACCTTCGTAGTCTCTCTGTGTGTGTTAATACAAAGTAAAAGTTCCAAGTGACTGACAGTCAACAGTTAAGTCAGTTCTGGAATCAGAAGTTGTATGTAAACAATATAATCTAATTATTCACGATTATACCTGTAGGCTACCTGGAACAGGAAATTAAAATCGGGATTTTGTAAACAAAGCGACAGTTCTGTATCTGGTACAGTGTGTGAACATAAGAAGCACACCCACGTCAGTACGGGTGGAAAGACAAAGGTGTTGCTGAGGGAAACCACAGCTAATGCACAACTGATGATAATGAAATGAAAAAAAAGCTGTGATGAAATGTTGACTAGACAAATACTGCTACTTAATCCATTTGTAGAAGATTCTGCAACACCGAAACACTGAAAGAGATAAGCTGCATTTCACTGAAGAACGGTGCAATATGCTCACCTGCACCTGCAGAATTGCACAATATGCTCACCTGCACCTGCAGAATTGCACAAACACTTTGCTAAGAAATTAAGGTCACAGGTCAGCAGTTTTTAAGTGGACAATGATAGGAAATTGCTGATATCTGTATCAGAAAACGATACTATATCACATAATGATAATGTGATTGCACAAAATGTTATCACATTGGTAATTAAATAGTTTTGTATCAAGTTGGTCATTACCTCCTGCAAGGCCAGACAACCAGTTGCAAACTTTACCGAGGTGTTCTGAAAGATATCCACCCAAAATAATAATGCCTGTCCCAGGTATTTGCTGGACCAATCAAGTGAACAATAGAGGGCTGTGTGATGATGATCTTGTGGCTCCGCACTTCTTGAATGTCCACAACCGCATGAAAAATTGCATGGCATGCTTTTATTTTTCTGCAATTTTTGCATTTTTATATCATTTAGCAAATAACAACGCAGATTTCAGTGCCACTATATGCCTGCGCTGCTCTCTGGGACTCCAAAACTGACTTTAAAGGCAACAGAGGCATCACTGCATGTGACTCTAGCGCTGGATATTGATCCAAAAATTTGGATACGGGTACCGATACCGATATCGTGACTTTGATGATGAGCCATTTTAACAAAAATAAATTACGTTACAGCAAAAATCTTTTCATTTATTTTTTAGCTCCTACATCTTTGTGTGTAACGTAGAGTTTTTCCCGCGTGGCTCTATGATGATCAATGTTATGACAGCCAATCGCCAGCAATATTAGATCTTGGTAGAAGCGTGCTGCGTGCTCATTGGCTCACTGATGCTGATGAGATTTACTCCTTAGGTGTTGAAATTGGGTCTTGAATGACGAGGCATTTTCCGATACTCGATCCAAGGAGGCCATTTGGTCGGAGCCTAAAAAGTAAAAAATTCGGTACTCAGTCCTACGTGACGCTGATCACAACAAACAATGAGCCCAGCCTAAAAATTATCACACCTGGACTACAATGACAGCAGCAGAATCCATCTAAAATCTCACTTAATATAGTTTCCAGTCCATGTCACACCCACGGCTTCCCTGTCAGATCCAGTTGAATGACTCTAGACTTGGCGCTTGACGCTCCAGCGGGCTGTGTGCAAAGGAGCCGCCACATACAGCAGTGATGCACAGATGCAACTTTTCCAATCATGCAATATGGACATTGTGATTTTAGTTTCAGCGACCAATGCTTCCTGCAGGTTGGCATTTAGAAGTTGTGACATTTTCACTCATGTTTTATTTAACAAACCCAGCCAGCTTCTCGGCTTTTATTAAGCACTTACTTCTCTCATTGGAGTACGGGCTTAGGAGGTCACACAACAATTAACATCAAACACGATGCCAAAAGTGGAGAATGTTGTTGATTGAGTTGATATGCTGTTGCATCTTACACACCTCAGTCCATGTTTTTGGACAGTGTCTTTTTAGTATCCATTTGTCTTTGCCTCCTCTTTCTCTATTTAGATAACTTCCTCCTTCAGCATATATTTTAGATATATATATTATGATATGGCCATGCACTCTATGTGTAGGTTTTCATCAGTGCGTTTTGCATTTATTTTCTCCTGAACAGCCTTCTTTGCATTTCTTGCTGTGACAACAAAAACAGGTCCTTTCTGACTTGCTGTGCCTTCTCACAGAACTGTGTAGACTGACATGATGTTCCCTCATTATACAAGCTGATGCAAACACCATACATACCTAGGATGTTTTCCGATACCGTTGCTAAAATGACACCTTTACAATGGTGCCGGTGCCTAAACAGATACTTAAAAAAATAATAATATATATATTTATTTATTTATTTTTAAAAAAAGGAGCACAAAATGAAAGTCGGCGACATTAAAGAACGACTTGTTTATTGCTAAGGCCATATAGTCAAAATTAAATGATTTATTAAAAATGTTATAACAACAATTTATAACAACTTATTCCACCAGTAAATTGCTGGTAGATGGGAAAAGGGTATTTTACAATAACTTTGAATGCACCTCGAGGCTGGCGAGGCGAGTTTCAAGTAAACGTACCGTCTGTGTTGTTTCTCCGACAACAGCAGCTGCAGACTGTTAGAGGTCCCGCATGTTGGAATCCTCTACAGGGAAATACAGTCACACTTTACACCGTTTAGCTGTCAGCATCTTAACCCTGTTTGATCCAGCTGCTAGCTAACGCTAGGCTGACATCAATGTTAAATGCTGCCAAGTCTAATGTTAACTAGCGTCACGTGCAGCAATGTTTCTGTTGCCTCTAACGTCTGTTTCGGAGCATCAAAAAGCAGCGCAGGCATTTCAGTAGCACCGAAGTGAAGCACCGAAATCCACGTTGCTGTCCGGTCCGGTAGATACCGGTCATAAAGGCAGGTCTCGGTACCCAACCCTATACATACCACACTCATCACATCCCCTCTCACAGTATAAATATCCCCAAAGTTATAACATCAAAAAGCATGACAAATATCTAAAAACAGTGTTAACAAAGAGTATGAGTGACCACAAGTCACACTGACGTAGGCTCAGATACCAAACTGGTAACTGCTGTGAGGCTTCTGCGCTGCATTGCCCTGTGTTCCTGTTATTTCTGTCCACCTCGTGAGTTTAACAGCAGCTGTATATCACACAATAACACAATCAGCAAGTCACAATCAGTGCATTCAGTTCCTACAGTGCTGAGCAACCAAAGAGACCCAATCAATGTGCAGACTGTGGACTCTCTATAAGCAGCCAGTAACAGCCAAATCAGGCCTCAAAGCTTCCGGGTCTGCCATCCAAAGTCGGACACAATAGTTCGGCCTGGCTATTTCAAAACGGTCCGCAAGTTGTTTACAGGCATTCAAAGTGGTTTGAAGCTGGAAAGCTTTGGAAGTCCATTTGTTGGGATCAATGAAAAGGGATCTGTTCACATTTAAATGTATGCTAAATGCTGTACATATAGCCTGACATATGGACTAAATTCCTACCATCTCGCTGCTCTGATGTTCTTTTGACAAGGAGGCATCGTTAGCCAGCAAACAGATTTAGCAACTTTGAGGACAGCAGCTGATACTGAGAATACATATTGTTTATGCAAAGACCGCTTGTTTTTGAAAGACGTATTAACCAAACAATAATGCACAATAGTTCTCCTGATACAGGAATATAATAGATGAGGCAGAGTCAAAGATTTCCATGACAGAAAATAGTTCCCTTCTACAAGTTCATAGTTTTCCTGAGAGCAGTGTTTTCCTTAGGTTAGGTTTGTGTTAGACTGAGGTGCACATATTTGGCGGGGTGTTTAGGGGTCCTCCCTCAAGAACATTAGGTTTTTCAATAAAAGAAATATGCAATTTCACATAATTCTCAAATTATTATTACTACCATATCTGCGTCCAAAATGTTGGAAAAGGTAGAGCAGATAATAAATAAATAACACTGAAAAGCTTAAAGGACAATTCCGGCGTAAAATGAACCTAGGGGTTAATAACACATGTGTACCGCGTCGACCGTTCTCTGGGATGTTTTCATGCTAATCGAATGAGTCTCTAGCTTTAACCAAGCTACCGCAAAACCGGTGTTTAGCTGCTAACGCTAGCTTTCAGGGCACTTGGTAAATCACTATTTTCTACCACTAACAAGGCTCAAAATAGCACCACACTTCAACAGAAGCATAATGAGGGTCCCTACATGTAAACCGAAGCATTGAGAACTTTGTAAGTGTACACACAGTTTATTACAAAAGATAGATTATAAAGACAGTAGTGTTGTCACTACCCGATGTGAGTCAAGTGCCGATGTGAGTTGCGCATGCGTCACTTTGCGACAAGTAGCCTACAAGAACCTGCTAACGAGAGATTTCTGTAATGTCAATACAATAAAAATAGCAATCAAACACAACAAAGGCCGTCACTTGAATGGCGTTTTGAGCTAACATTAGCAATCAAACAATCATAAATAGCTAAAACGTTTTTGAAATGATTTCCATCTTCTGTTATTGTTTGCAATGAGAAAAGTTTATTTTATGGATTTCACAAATTTCAGTATGACAAGTTATGCCGTAAACCGTTTAAATCTGAGCATGCGCAACTCACATCTGCACTCGACTCACATCGGGTAGTGACAGCGTTCGTGTTTACATTCGGCCGCCATCTTGGAAAACAGTCATGAGCAGTCGAACCACGAACGCTGTGCAACCAGTAACCAGTAACATAGCTCAAACACAGCGATCGTGATTCGACTGCTCATGACTGTTTTCTAAGATGGCGGCCGAATGTAAACACTAGGTTCATTTTTACGCCGGAATTGTCCTTTAAAAGACAAAACTTGCTAAATAAGTCCACTGGGGACCAATTCTGATCATGAGATGAGAAAAGTCATTTAGTTAGTTTTGATGCTCACGTTGATTTTACATTCATTTAGCTTAGGTGGTGCCTAAAACTGCTTGCCTAAGCCTTATACTGGTAGGGGAAACCCTGGAGAGCATTATCTCGGTTATAATAATGCAGTTATCAAAGAAAAAAGGTGAGTGTGTGAATAAGTAGCTTTGGAAATATTGTGCAAGCTACACCAAAATAGGTCCAAAGCAAAAGAGGGCTTTTTTTAAGACTTGTGCTGCTATAAACAGTAAATAATACTAATGATGAGAAATTGCAGGTTTCCTTTTTTTTGACAAATCTATCTTTCTGCAGACCAATACCACAGATCCAATCAGAGCCTAATGCCAGCCACAATCAACCAGAACAGAGCCACCGGACAACCAGGAGGCTCACCGTCTGAACCGGCAGCAGACTGCTTCTTACGAATTATACACATGCTGAGAAGACCTGGTCGAATGAAGGCAATGAAGAAAAGTTAAAATGGGAGAGAGCGAGATAGAGGCGGGCCTGATGAGGATGAAAGGCGGGAGCGAGGGAGGAAATGTGGGTCACACAGATGACTACTAGCAGAGATACTCTGTGACACAGGATGGAAGGAGACTGCCTGGTCATGTGATCACTGACTTATGGCAGTCAGAGTTGAACAGAGTGTGTAGCTCTGTGTTTGTGTCTGTGTGTGTGTGTGTGTGTGTGTGTGTGTGTGTGTGTGTGTGTGTGTGTGTGTGTGTGTGATGCTCCTGGTGCTGAACCAGACCACAGCTTCTCGTTCGCAGGCTTCCAAACCACAGTGACACGACATCAGGCGGTTTCCACGGCGACTGCAGCAGTCAAAGACAAAGACAAAAGAGCTCTGAGTGAGCCTTGTGGGTTTTTCATCCGCCTTTGTGTGCACATACACAACAGCATGTGTGTGTGTGTGCAGATTTGCAACTATGTACAAAACGAGGAATACAATTTGGCCTAAAGCAAGCTCACTGCTGCATAAGGTTCTGAGAAGAGATGTTCCCATACTATTTTTTTCCCTTTACCGATACCGTTTCCGAAACCTGAACTTGTGTATTGGCCGATACCAAGTACCGATTCAATAACAGTTTTGGGTTTCCAGCTGTATACTCCCAACCCTGCCTGTCTCGGGTTAAATTCTTTGTAAAAGTATTTTATTTCGGGCTACATTACGAGGTATCGGCTCTGTGCATAGACTCGCCCACTCGCCGATAGCAAGAAACTGGTTCTGAGAGAGGAAGTTTCCTTATTTTACTAATGAAACACCATCTTACTGATGCAATGTTTTACTGCCATTACACGTTTCCTACTTATTTAGCTCTGTGACCTTCCCTATGATGAAAACCTTCATTAGTGAATCAATGCAGCAGCAAGAATGTGCTATACAACACTGCAATTATTATGCTTACATGCAGTAAGTACTACTAATATCTGTGCATCGTTTGTTTAATCCCATGAACAGCTTGCAGCAACATGGCAAGTCAAGTGGGATCAGAGTGTGCATGAGGTGAGCCGCCAGCGCTGCAGAACCTCTCAACAGTATCTGCACTGTGTTCAGATAACATCACCAGAAACACTCTGGGTGAAAACATACAAAACTATGACATCATTATGTCCAGGCTCTATACCACACCCTCTGACAGGGCTCTCTGCTGTCCACCCAGCTAGCTATTACACACACATTCATTTACACATGAATGCGTGCACGTGTGTTTTCTGATACACACACACGTGCAGGACAGTCTAGTTGAGTAATGTGAAGGAGTGTGAGTCACTCTGTGATTAAAGGCAGCACTACACGGACAGGCTGAGGCCCCGTGTGGGGTCAGAGGCAACACACGGAGCAGCGCATCAGTAGGCACCGCTTGACATTTAGAGCTGTCTGAATTTGGTGTCAGATGACGATGACAAAGACGATAATCCCGCATAAATAAACCAGCCAGTCCATGTTGAAAAACCAAGTGTCTGAGTGAAGCTGTCGTTTAGGAGCCCAAAAAAAAGAGGGTGAAAAAAGAAATCCCTGCTCAATCTGGAAACCGGCGTCACCCTGGAGACAATGTGGGACATTTTCTTTGTGCAAATGCTCTTGAGCAAACTCACATCACCCAAAGCCCCAAAACAAAATCGAAAGGCTTTCCAGGAGGGGAAATGGCCTCCGAGAGGGCACAGCAGCTCTAGTGACTAAACGTATTTCAGTTTGAGGCAGTCGGTTGCTTCAGATCTAACTCAAATCAAATAGTCACAGACTAATGATTAATAACATGACTTTCATGTAAGGCTGGGCAATATATGGATACTATATCTACATCGACATATGAGGCTAGATATCATCTTAGATTTTGGATATCGTAATTTGACGCAAGTGTTATCTTTTCCTGGTTTTAAAGGCTGCATTACAAGTGATGTCACTTTACTGAACTTACCAGACTTACTAACTTAAACAACTGTTTTATTGATTGCTTTTGCCCACTTAGTCATTGTATCCACATTATTGGTGATTATTTATCAAAACTCTCATTGTGTTAATATTTTGTGAAAGCACCAACAGCAGGGCTCCAGACTGCGACCAAATGGTCGCATTTTACAACCAAAATTTGAGAGTGTGCAACTGAATTTTACATCCAGTCGCACATGTGCGACCAGTAAATTTGCCCCCTTTTTTACATGTTAAACGTCAAAATTTCGGTACCTGAGAGCGTGTAAGCTCAACCTTATCTGTCCTCTCTGAAAATTGACAGAGAGCGGAGCTCTGACACAAACGCACACACTCGCGCACACACACGCATAGCTGCGGCCGCAATACTATTTGGTAAAAAATATCACGATGTTAGATTAGATCGCCCAGCTCTACTTTTATTTCCCCTTTGCAGCTACAGGAGGATGTGTGCGAGTGTGCTCTGCTTTAGTCGGAGCCACCAGACGGACTCCCTAGAGTGGAGAAACCTGTCCATGCTCACAGAACATGGGCCATCCACTTTGCAGTCACTCTGGGCATTGTTTCAGACTAAAGTACATCCAGGAGTCAACTTCCCCTGAACACAGACCTCAGCTTGTTTAGTCTTTCATATCCTGGTCCTAAATAGCATATCCGTATACTAGTTTGGATTTGTTTTTAATTGCAGACAATAAAACCCATTGCAATACTCTGAGGTGAAATTGAAAGAAGCCTGAAAGTTAAGTATCCGGCAAAATAATACAAATGTTAATTTAACCACAAATTTGATCCATGTTGCTGTTCCACAAAATGAACAGTATGGTTGTGTGACTGGGCCTTAAAGGTGTGGGGTTTTGACACTATGGTTTTGGGTATCGTGGTGTTAAAGGCAAGAGGCTGCTTGTAACACAGAGTCATTGATTTGCATTGATTTGATCAATGCAAAACACTGCTAATGTTATCGTGTCATGACGTTAACGGCCAGTGTGGGGGGGAATCCTACTGCACCGATGCATTATGAGGGACATATATTCAACTTTTTATACGTACATCTACACTGCATAAACTACATTTCAGAATACAGCAGTAAAACATTTTGTGAATAATTGGGTCCACTAGTAAAATGATCATGTGTGTGTGGCCAGGTTGGCTCGGTTGGAAGAGCGAGCGCACATATGTAGAGGTTTGCTCCTCGACGCAGTGGCCACGGGTTCAACTCCCACCTGTGGCCCTTTGCTGCATGTCATTCCCCCTCTCTCTCCCCTTTCATGTCTTCATCTGTCCTGTGGAAATAAAGGCCTAAAATGCCCAAAAACAATTTCTTGAAAAAAATGATCATGTGTGTAATTCACCAAACAGCAACAACAGACTTCAGTGTACTTCTGTGGACAGCAATGAAGGAGTAGGGCTGGGCAATATAGCGATATGATATCGATATCGTGATAAGAGACTAGATATCGTCTTGGATTTTGGATATCGTAATATCGTTATAAGTGTTGTCTTTTCCTGGTTTTAAAGGCTGCATTACAGTGCAGTGATGTAACTTTCTAAACAGACTATTAGAACAGCTAGAAACAGACTGTTCTAGCTGTTCTAATATTTGCCTTTACCCACTTACATCCACATTACTCATTGTGAAATATTAAGTTAAAGCGCCAATAGTCAACCCTACAATATCGTCACAATATCGACATCGATGTATTTGGTCAATAATATTGTGATAGTTGACTTTCTTCATATCGCCCAGCCTTATGAAGGAGCCACACCTCTTAAAAGGTCCCATGACATGGTGCTCTTTGGATGCTTTTATATAGACCTTAGTGGTCCCCTAATACTGTATCTGAAGTCTCTTTTATATAGACCTTAGTGGTCCCCTAATACTGTATCTGAAGTCTCTTTTATATAGGCCTTAGTGGTCCCCTAATACTGTATCTGAAGTCTCTTTTATATAGACCTTAGTGGTCCCCTAATACTGTATCTGAAGTCTCTTTTATATAGACCTTAGTGGTCCCCTAATACTGTCTCTGAAGTCTCTTTTATATAGACCTTAGTGGTCCCCTAATACTGTATCTGAAGTCTCTTTTATATAGACCTTAGTGGTCCCCTAATACTGTATCTGAAGTATCTTTTATATAGGCCTTAGTGGTCCCCTAATACTGTATCTGAAGTCTCTTTATATAGACCTTAGTGGTCCCCTAATACTGTATCTGAAGTCTCTTTTATATAGACCTTAGTGGTCCCCTAATACTGTCTCTGAAGTATCTTTTATATAGGCCTTAGTGGTCCCCTAATACTGTATCTGAAGTCTCTTTTATATAGACCTTAGTGGTCCCCTAATACTGTATCTGAAGTCTCTTTTATATAGACCTTAGTGGTCCCCTAATACTGTATCTGAAGTCTCTTTCCCGAAATTCAGCCTTGGTGCAGAATTATAGCCACTAGAGCCATCTCTGTGTCTGTAGCTATTGAGGAGGAGGGGGGGGCAAGGTGGAGGGTGGGGGTGTGGCCTTGACCAACTGCCACTTTGCTCGTTTGAAAGCCATGATGTCTCTCTCTCTCTCTCTCATGGGTAGGCCAAATTCTCTGGGCGGGCAAAGCAGAGAAAGGGGAGGTAATTCCACATCGGCCCATCTGAGCTTTCATTTTCTCAAAGGCAGAGCAGGATACCCAGGGCTCGGTTTACACCTATCTCCATTTCTAGCCACTGGGGGACCATAGGCAGGCTGGGAGAACTCACATTAATGTTAAAAAAACTCAAAGTGAAAATTTCATGTCATGGGACCTTTAATGAGTAGTTATTAAAATCAAGCTTTTTCTGAAGTGTTGCCTAGAGACACGTCTAAGAAGTCAAGACAAAGGCCAGGAAGAGGTGAGGAAAAGATTGCAAGTCGTCTCATGAGAGGCATGCATGTCAGTATGCAAAGAGTGTCCAGCATGTAACATTGAGGCTGGAGGACAATCACATGATGAGGAAAGCACATGGCCCGCATGCTGACACGATGCTGTCACCAATCAATCTTGTGGCTCTAAAGGAGCTCTCAGTAAACAAGGGGATAAGCATGGGGAGGCACTCAAGATACATGTGTTTGGTAAACACTGCACAAACTAGGGCAGTGCAATCAATCAAAATTTTTATCGCGATTACAATTTTGGCTCCTATTGATCACAAAAACAGAATAATCGATAAAAACGATTGTTTTGCACGTTACGTTTTGCAAGCAGGGTTCACAAATAAGAGTAAACGCCACTTCGGGCAAGTAAATATAACAACGCACTCGCCCGTTGGGGCATCATCGTTCCATAATCATTTGATCTGAATGTGCTGTTGGCCAATCAGGAATTGAGTTGGCACTTGATGCTTTTGACGTTTTTTTCAACATTTGTTACACTTTTGATGCTTTCAACGTTTGTCTTTTTTTTTTACAACCTTTTTTTGACGTTTTTGTCTACATTTTTTATGGTGTTTTTAAACGTTTTCTTTTACGTATTTTTTTTCCCCGAAGTTGGACTTTTCCCCCCGATATTTTTTGACATTTTTTCCCGACAATCTTTTTTGACGGGGGTTGTTTTTTTTTTTTAAAAAATGTTCCTCGTATTAAAAACCCGTTGAACCCTGGCAAGTAAACTCTTTCTTTTGTGTTATGAATGAATTGAATGAAAAGTATTAAGGCAAATTTCAAGTTTCAACGTGTTTTCACTGTTGATTTGATTAACTGTCTCACTGTTTTTTTTTAAGTTCAATAATTGCAACATCTTTCCAAAAATCAATAAGGAATCGAGCTAAATAATCGTGATCTCCTGATTAGGAATTAGGAATCCTGATTAGGATTTTTTTTTTTTTTTTCATAATCGAGCAACCCTAGCACAACCCACTTAAAGATGTCAAGAATACATCATTCAATCATCCCGGTCGCTAGTTGTAACACACACCCAGCATCTGGGAACGTTGCATAACAGGCAGTAGCAGGGGAGGATTCAGAAGAGGACAGTCCCAGTCAACCAGAGCATATGGTTGTCTTAATGAACCTGAGAATCCACCACAGACACATTGACACACAGGAACAGTGTTTCCTCTATGTTGATTGGCAAGTGGCGGTCCGCCACGGTTAGATTTCCCCCCCCGGTATCAGAAATGTACAAAAAGCAGTCTATCAGCAGTGATTGTTAGAGAGCACGTCTGAGAATAGCGCGGACACGCGCTTCACAACGCGAGTGGGCACGCGTGCCACTCGGAGAAAAGGGAGAAAGAAAAAAGAGACAGGCTGTCCAGAGGACCCGGTTGAGATGGCATGTGTGCATCCTTGAGAACTGTAAGTCGTATAACTTATGTTGTCAGTTCATTTAAGCCTGCATTAGTCTATAGTTCTTGCTAATTTTTTGTTTCACCTTCACCTGCTAGCTAAATTACACGTGGCTGTTGATTCAATATAATAGCGATTGCTCAACGCCCTTGCTCACGTTTGTATTTTTGGTGCATTATTTACATGCTGAAGTAGTTCCACTGTATTAAGATACTGGAAGTGCCGGAATTCCATAACTACTAGAACTGCCATGAGCGGTCATTTTGACCGCCAGATTCCAAACTCTATAATCTCTCATGATAAATACCTAATTGCGATATTAATGCCTAACAGTGTTTCAATAATTCATATCATGGCATAGTAAACCGTGATTATTTCACGCATTCATATCCGAAAAATATTGGGGGAAATTCATTCAACATAATTCACAGCCAAATAACAATTAAAAGTATGTTATTTGAACATTTGTATCCTAACCTAACCTGGCACTGCCTCCGTTTTGGTGTCTGCTGTGGTGTCAGCGCTGCTCGGACCGTGTGCCGCGGCCCTTTTTTCCTCCATAAACTCCGCTCTCAGCTACTCTGCCAGTTGCTGCATAAACTTCCTCCGGGACATTTTACAGCTGGTGCACTCCTTGGAGAGGATGTGTGCAATGATTCCGGCCAGTTGTAGGATGTATAAAGTTATATGAACACGTAGACAGCTACTGACTATCTACGTGTACAGCGCCTTTCACAGAGCGAGCGCCCGGTGTTTGCCTTCTGATTCAGAACAGAGTGCGCTGTAGTAGCCTACGTTACCAACTCTGGCTTTGCCTTCGGCCCATCGGTGATGCCCACACTTGTTACTCGAGACCGCTAGTTACGTTTCTCTGACAGAGACTATGATTATTACTAAGCAACCAAGATGCATCTTCAACCATGCAAAAGATTAAAAACAAAAACGCGAAAATCCGAGCGGTCAGTATGACCGTGTATGGCCGAAATAGGTAAAAGTGATTGTATTTTCTTTGCCTTTTGTGAAATGTATATAAAAACAATTTTAAATGAAAATACAGACTATTTTAGGAAAAGTCAGGTACCAGCAGGATTGTATTTTTTTATTTAGTAAAGTTACTACACATATAAATTTCAAAACGGTCAAAATGACCGTCCTGACCGTTCTAGTGTTAAGGGGGGGGTTAAACAGATCTGCCCCCACTGCTAAAAAAAATCCTAAAGGAAACACTGCAGGAAATATGGTATTAATGCAAGCAGCTGCTTCAAAACAAAATGCAAACGAGACTTATGTGTGCTACCCCCGAATACTGCAACAGAAAACATGATAGCTGTGGGCTAATGCACTCAATCACAACGTATCTTCTGCCAGCCAGACCTTTGTCTTTACACAGAAATACATTACGTCCCTCTAATCATTTCAACCAAACACTCTTCCTTCCTCCTTTACCACTTCTACTACACTGTGCCAGATTGTATGCAGTTGCAAAAAAAAAAAAAGAAAGAAAACCCAATAAAACTCGTTCTCCTACCACAGCACCCACACACGGCACAAAATGACATCTTGTTACTGGGGCAACCAATAGCCAAGAAACAGACGTGTGCATGTCTCATAACCAAACAGGAACCAGACCAAGTGAGTCTGAAAAACAACGGAGGCAGACAGCTACAGGAGGTTTGGGCTGAATCTGAAGCTGACTGTATGATTCCCAAAAGAAATGCTTTAATGCTTCTCCTCAACACTGAAGAAGTCCAGTGTGACACATATCTGTGGCTGCTGGTTATATACTGCACATGGGTTTCATTTACTTATACTGCACAAGTTTGCGGCAAGACAAGTTGAGACGTGCAACTACTTGCAATGTGCCGGTCTACAACGTTCTAAAAGCAGCCACTGGCAACTTGACAGGCTGAGTCGCAGGCCGACGCCATCAGCTGGCTTGAGTCGAGCCGAGATGTCGCAAATCTTTGGTCTGAACTGGGTTTTACACGGCATATAAACACGACTGTGTGACATTATTACTTATGTTCCCTTAAATACTTTTAATCCAGGGGTATTCTCTGGTATACTTGTTGGACACTCATGTCCTTTTCAGACATGGTCTAATCTATCTCTTTTCAATTTCCCGTTTTTGTCATTCAGACAGGTGTCGAGTGTGTAAATAATTGTTACAGTTTTAGTAGTTTCTACAGTATCTCCACATACATTTTAGAATAGGAGAAAAAAAACACGCTCCGAGTTGTTTGCATTTTTCTATGTAACCAATCACAATCGTCTCGGGATGCAGAGACGGTGGCTCTGCAAAATAGTCTCGGGAAGGAACTTGTTTTGGGGGGAACATTTGCACCCCCGCAAAAGAAAAACGCCACATACAATATTATGCCGTGTGTACTACGTCCACAGCAACCCCACCAATCGGTCCCAAAACGTCCCAGTTAGAGACTACATGCCGTAAACTGCCAATCACCTTATTAATCAATGTCATCATATCAGCTTTCCACAGGCCCAAAATAGCCCGCTTTGAAAAACAATTCTCCTACGTCAGTCCACCAATATAAAATGACAACGCTTTAAGTCCAGACTCTCACTTATTTCCTATTTGCTCAGAAGCAATACGCAAAGTGTTTTGCTGGATGTAGATTCATTATATTGAATAAAATATATACACATGTACTGGTTGATGAATATTGTGATTTTATAAATCTATTACTTTTTACCTTGTTTGCACCGCATAACCATTGGAATTGGAGGGTTGCTGGTTCAAGTCCCCATACAGACCAAAGTATGGTGGTGGACCGGTAGCTGGAGAGGTGCCAGTTCACCTCCTGGGCACTGCCAAGATGCTCTTGAGCAAGACACCGAACCCCCAACTGCTCGGGGCGCCTTTCCATGGGCAGCCCCCCCCCTCACTCTGACATCTCTCCATTAGTGCATGTAGAGGTACTGAGCATGTGTGTGTAATTCAGGCCTGTGTGTAATGTGTATAATAATAACAGAGTGAAAACATTGTAATTAATACAATAAAAATTAATAAAGTATAAATTATTGTTATTATTAAATTATTACCTCATTCAGTGTTTGGTGGTTTTATTAAACTTATTTTCTTTTCTTTGTGCATGCCAGACCATGAGTGAACAACAGAATGTATTACTTAGCTCTTACAGTAATAAGGCAGAACAAGATGTATTTCATCTTACTGTGCATATTTAACCTTGTGCTGCTGCAGCTTTTACATTGCTAATGACAGCAGGTTTAGACTCGTGACATTTACATACTGCAAAACTGATTTGGGCTCTTTTTCAGGCATGAGTCCAACAAGTAAAAGTGCCATCAAATTTCCGCAACATGTACGACACTGCATGTCGTGTAGCATGTGGAGCTCACGTGAGCATGATGTATTTTGGTGATGTGACAGCATTAAAACAGTAGTACACTACAACAAAGTGTGCATTTTCTAGGGCTGGGCCATATGGAGAAAATCAGATATCACAATATTCTTGACCAAATATCTCGATATTGAGCGATATTGTAGGGTTGACAATTGGTGATTTTTAAAATTAGATTTTAGATAAATAATCATCAATGTTTCATCAAGTGAAATTATAGAGAAAAAACTAAATTCTCAGCTCAATACTATTTACATGTATGCACAAAAATAGTGTGATGTTAAAACCTGCAATTCTTCAAATGACATTCCCTCAAAATGTTTCACAACAGATTTTTGGAGAAAATTTAGTTAGTATGTGCTTGTTATTATCAATTTTTATTAGACAATGTAATTGTATATTACAATATCTCGATATATGATGTCATCGCGATATGATTCCATTGAAAGACGCTAAATTATCATATTGAATTATCGCCCAGCCCTAGCGTTTTCAGGTACTATTTGTTACTTTTGTGAAAGTTGAATATGTTCGCCACAAAAGAGAAGCTCAATGTACAAGTTCAAAGTGGTACAATCAAGCAGAGGCCTACTGGCAGCATGATGTAACGCTACATCTCCCTGTCAGAGGAAGCATGAGACAATAATCTGAATAACCTTTAAGCTCTTTTGGGGAGGGGGGGGGAGGGGAGGAAGCAGCAAAGACGTGCCACAAATACAGTACAGTGATACAGACCTCAAACCAGGTCTGGACCCAAAACAGTCCTCTAATCTGCATATTCAAACCAGTCACAGACTACCCATCAGATTAGAGCAAGCACAGTGGGTGTCTGGGAGGCAGATTAGCTTTTGTTTTCTTCCTCCAAACAACAGATTTAAGCTGGAGGCCTTCCTAATGGCCCTGACACACCAACCAGACGGCCGACCATCGGCAGAAAAGCCAGTCGGACTGATCAGTCGGGTCCCCGAGGTCCAAAAAAAATGCCTCAGAACACACTGAGGCGACGCCGACTTGAGCGTACACTCGGCACGTGCGCGAAACATAAGCTGCATAGCAGCAGGCGGCGTTGCTCTGTATTGTTTCCATTAACAGTCTGATTATTTCCCAGAAAATGAAAACCGGCAGCTGATTGGACGAACGCGTCACGTGGTTCTTTTTTCTCCGGAAATTCACAGCCAGACTGTCATGGCGGCTTGTTCAGAATACGATCTCATAATGTACTAAAATAGTTCACCGAAACGTGTTTCTGAAAACATTTTAAGGAGAGAAATAGGCCATGCAGTTGCTGAATCTGTCTTCATTTCAGATTGACAAAGGTCAGTTTAAAAGATTTTCATCACATTTTGAGCGGCTCATCCGCTCTCCATTTCCGGGTGAGTCCCGACTGCCCTGTCCCCGACTGAACATGTCGGGTCGGCCAAAATGAAGGCCGACGGCTCCTCGGACGGACGACGGCACGGAACACACCGGAGAGACTCGAGTCACCGACCTCGCCAGACGGTCCGACGGCCGATTATCGGGCTGGTGTGTCTTCTCTCTAATAAAGATGATGTTTAATCTTTTACCACTATAGTCACTCACCCACCGTTTCTCATGTATTTCTTTAGCCACTGCAGAGAAAAATGTATGGATTTGCATGATTATCTCATGTAGTGATGTCACGATACCAAAAATTCAGTAGTCGGTGCCAATACCTGTAAAATAACACGATTCTCCATGCTGATTTCAATACCACGGTAAAAAAAGAAAGGATTTTCTAAGATTCCATGTACTTTAACTTGAAACATGAACTTCTTTATTAAAATATTTGAAAAATATAAAAATGTCATAACAAGACATACAAAACATTTGCAATAGAGCATAGAACAACATGACAAAGTGCAATGAATGGTCATAGTGCAACAACTAGTGTCCCCAGACACAGTCCAGACTTCCAGGCATCTTTTCAAAAGGTAACAGTTGCGCGACCAGAGACGTTACAAACGCCGGGTAAATATTGGCGATGTATTTGAAAGATGGAGACATTTTTTGTCATTTCAACATTCGTGTACTCACATTGAATTATAAAGCTAGAGTAGGGCTGGGCAATATTTCAATATTATATCGAGATTGTGATATGAGACTAGATATCGTCTTAGATTTTGAAGAATTTTAATATCGTTATATGGTAAGTTTAGTCTTTTCCTGGTTTCAAAGGATGCATTACAGTAAAGTGATGTCATTTTCTGAACTTACCAGACTATTCTAGCTGTTCTATTATTTGCCTTCCACTTAGTCATTATATCCACATTATGATGGTTATTTATCTCAAATCTAAATGTGGAAGATATTTTGGGAAAGCACCTACTGTCAACCTTACAATATTGTTGCAATATCGACATCGAGGTGTTTGGTCAAAAATATCGTGTTATTTGATTTTCTCCATATTGCCCAGCTCTAAGCTAGAGTACCCGAGTTGGTTACTCGCAAAAACAATTGAGACACAGCCAGTAAAGTGATCCCGACTGGTCCTGGCTAATGCCGCCATGCTAACCCTGCTAACTGCTGGCTAATGTTACCGGAGGAGCAGGCAAGCGACCACGGTTGTTTACAACGTGTAGCGTGTTCAGCGGCCGTAGCCGACAACGGTGAGTTATTTGAAGCCAAGAGAGGGGGGGGGGTGTAAATCAGGAAGAGAGGACCGTGAGTTTGCAGTGAACATGCCGTTTTTTTAGGTCGGGTAGAATCTATATCCGTTGACTCTCGTTCATATTTTTTCAAAAGATATGTCCCATGGACCGGAAGTAGAAGGGCGTGACTTTGGCCACTTGTTTGTGACCTCCTACTTCTGAATGTTTTGACTGGAACACTGTGAAGCGTATACTGCCCCCATCAGTTCCAGAAGACGCACAGCACCGATGCTGCTAACACTGGCATCGGCGCTAACGGTGCCTACGGTGCTTCAAAAAAATGGGCATCGTCGGCGTTTTGTCATTTTAGAACAGGAAGCAGTATCGGTTCTCGTGACACCCCTAATCCCATGCATACACAGTCGAGCAAACAGGGTGTTGCAGTGATGTGGTTACCGCAACAGCCAACCAGCCTCACACACCCAACTCTACTAATCCCAACAACTCTCTATCTTTAAAATCAGAATTGCTCTGGACACGCTGGAATCACTCCTCGGTGATTTTAACGATTGCTCCCTTGAGCACCAACGGGCTGACTGTGAGCAACACTGACTCCGCCTTTGTCCCGAGAGGGGACAGAGAAATTCTCAGAATTCCAGGGGAACCATCAAAGCACCAAGGAGCAGGGCATCTCTAACATATGCACGCACGCACGCACGATTGGGATTGATTTAAAATCCCATTGACATTTGTAACTATGCCAATAACTGAAAATTAGGGCTGCGTGATTTGGAGAAAAGTAAGTCATGTTGCGATTGCAATTTACAATGCTGCGATTGCGACATAATAATGCTTGTTTGATTATCGAGGAAAATGTACAAAATACTAACATTTTGAAATTTGTCAATTACTCAACCTTAATATACAAAGTTAAACAAGCATAAGAAGAAATACATAAACAAAAAATGTGCAATACTTTTTTTTTTTTTTAAATAACGTAATATTAATGAATTGAATTTAATAACTTCACTTTCCCCAGCCAGATTTCTCCCATCCACGCAGACTTTTCTTCTGTCTTTGTAGTCATATATTAGTGATGTTAGGTTCTGTGCCGAGGCTTCGGAGCGTGTGTCGAGAAATCCCGCGTATCGAGGCTTGTTTAGTTTTAGAACAGTGACGTCATTGATGACATCAGAAGCCTCGCTGGCCGTCCGTACCACGTGACTGGTTTAGGAAGTGGTTCGAATCTTCACGGTTTTATTACACATCCATAACCTACCCAAGCACATTCACGGCCCTCTGCCCAGTTAAAGCACCGCACTTTCTTCAGGCAAATAAAAAAACGCAGATACAGATAATCTGCTAACTGCCAAAAAAAAACAGCTTGATAATCGGCCAGGGCCGATAATAAGGAGACCAGGCGACCCAAAGAACCGACGACCTTCCGGTCACAAGCTCGCTTCTCTAACCTTAAGGCCACCTATGCCACGCTTCAAGTTTTTTGTTTGTTTGGAGCTGTATATTTTTCTGTACTCACAAAGCATATCGTATATCACATATCGTCTGGCGCCTGAGCTCTTTTTCCCCATATTTGGGTCGCCTGGGTTCCTTGTAGAGGTGTGAATCTTCACTGATCTCCCGATTCGATTATGATTATCATGTCAGCGATTCAATATCTCGATGCATCAAATACATTTTTCTATTAAAGCCATATAGGATATTTAATGCATACCTTTTCAAGCTTCAAAAACAAAACATTCTGCAGTGCTCTAACACTAAATAAATTGGATACATAAAACTACAGCACCGAGCACATGGCACTTCCTGAATGTGCAAAACATAACAGAATACGTAAACAGAAAGCTTGTTAGGCCTATATTAAATTGTAAACAGAAATAATCGATTATGGCCCGGCCGATTATCGATGCAGCATCGTCCACGTCCACGATTTGATGCATCGATTATTTGATTTCAACACCCTCTAGTTCTTTGTGTAATAATGCTTGTATTACCTCCACCCTGTAATGCACAGTCGAGTTACAGACATCACGTAACCCAGGTACATGCTCCCTTTTCTCAGAAAAGACCCACGAAAGAAATGCTGAACGAGAGATTGCATCGAGTTACAGAAGCTAGTGAATAGCCATGACTTTGGCGTTTGTTGGTATTACCACTGGACTCAAGTGTCAGGCTGACTTGGGATCCTTCAAGAAAGACGCATCAGTCAGCGTTTCAAATCGCCAATATGATTGATGAATACGATTAGGGCTGTCCTCGCCTAAACAAATATTTAGTCGACCAACCGTATGACTTTTGTCGACTAATCGATTAGTTTGATTTAATCAACAGATTTGTAAAACTGAGTTTCTCCACAAAGAATTATGCAAAATCACCACTTTATATTGTGTTTCACACTGATGTGCTCATAAGTTTCTTGGACATAAGTCATTCAGCATGCAAAAGCATAACAAATGACTAAAAGAAAGAAGTCTTAGTCGACTACGACCAAAACGACCCATTGGTCAACTAATGGACTTAGAGGGGGCTGCCCTAAATATGATCAAGGTAAAGAGTTACCTCCAAGATTTTGAATTGAGAGCACAAAAAATATAATTTTCAAGTAAATAAGGAAACCCGTTTGTAGATCAATTTCATATTCAACACACAGCTGACAATAATATTGCATGAGCAAGTGTTTATCCCATGCATACACAGTCGAGCAAACAGGGTGTTGCAGCGATGTGGTTACCGCAACAGCCAACCAGCCTCACACACCCAACTCTACTAATCCCAACAACGCTCTATCTTTAAATCAGAATTGCTCTGGACACGCCGGAATCACTCCCAACGGGCTGACTGTGAGCAACACTGACTCAGCCTTTGTCCCGAGAGGGGACAGAGAAATTCTCAGAATTCCAGGGGAACCATCAAAGCACCAAGGAGCAGGGCATCTCTAACATATGCACGCACGCATACGCGCATACACACGAAAAATTCTCTCACATAGCCTTGGATTACGATTTGAGTATACAATAAGACACACACACACACACACACACACACACACACCTCTATCTGTGTAGTAGGAACAGGGCGAGGGTACCATCACAACAGTGATATGGTTGGAGGTTCTCCCAGACCACAGCATGATGACAGCTGTCTGCGAGGACTGTCAACATGTTCCTTGCTCTTTTAAATCAAATACATTATAATTTATTCAATTTTTTTTTTTTTTTTTTCATGTTTTGGTGTCCTGTGGTGGTCTACATGCTGGCTTCAAAAGCTTAAATAAAACAGAAACTTTGTTTTGGTTAAAAAATAGGGATGCTAATTTAGAGGGGGCTCTCTCTCGAGGGGGTTTCGAACCGATAGCCCACCCTTGTTAACCGATCATTAATTTTTAACTGACAAGCAGGCAACCGAGTCCCAGTTCCCCCGTCCAGGAGGCTCAAACGTGGACAGCTGCAGACTTGTGGCGGTCGCACACCCACAACGTTCCGTGCATTGTCGTGCACACGTGCAGCCGCTTTCCTGGAACAGCTTGCGCGACCGACACGAGTCCACAGCGGCCATCGCATCTGCGTGTCTGCCTGACACACTGTGTGTGTAGGACGGCCGATTTAACCCGACGGTCCTCATCGATATAAATGCCACGTAGAGCAAGAAAAAAATAGCAGCTTAAAAACGCAACTTGCTAGTGCAAAGGTAGCACTAGCAAGTTAACTAGCAGTTAAGAAATAAGATTGTATAACCTATATTTTTTTTATTATTGTTTTTAACTGTTTAACTGATAGTGTTAACGTTTAAAATATTGACATCATGACTAGTCACAAACTGGTCAATATGTGACGGGCATTAACCACAACCCTCAGCCCAAAGGGGGGTAAACGTTGCCGTGGTAACGCAGCAAACACACAGGGACAGCCACAAACATTCAGGCAGACGGAGGAGCTGACACACACACACACACACACACACACACACACACACACACACACGTCAGTGCACCACAGCCACGACCAGCCACTCTGTCCCCCTATGAAAGGCAAATTGTGAGGGCTATTTCTGGAGGGCCTGTAGGGCTGCAGCCATGCTCTGGAGCGATGGAGGAAGTGGCTGCCCACAGGCAGGCACTGCTGGCAGCATCACACTCACTCCTCTCTCCGCCAATCACTCTCTCCCTCGCTTCATCTTTCTTTCAATCTGAGAGGTTTCTATTTCCCCTATGTAGCCTCATGTAGGCCTTTGGCTTGCATTCACACTCTACTGAATGCACCTGCGAGCGCCACATGAATGAGTCACAGCTTTGTCACGATGACAGAAATCCCTACTTCAATGCTACAGCCACAGTCTGACTCAAATAGTAAGGCTGTTCAATAGTTCTGCCAGATATATCCTGACTCAGGACACCTCGGCGGCCTCGGGCTTTAGGGCACCAATCGCAACGTGATTTCTTGTTACATGCATAAAGCATGTCATTGCCTCTCACTTCATTTCCTGTCATCTCGATCGTGAAAAACAAGTATCACTCTTATCTCGAAAGTGAGTATGTGCGTTTCTTAATAGAGGGTGTTGGGGATAAAAATTTCTGGAAAAATTAAACAGGGAACTGTTCATTGATAAAGCAACCAGACTGGAGTGTATGTGATGTCATACTACCATTTAAATGGCATATCAAGGGCAGGTTGTCATTTGAAATGTTTCAACACAAGCATCCTTTGCCTGGACAGAACTGTCTAAAATTGGTAGGCTGAATCCTGATTTCAATCAGGACCTATGAATCTGAACGTAAAATAAAAGCACGTTTGACAGCCAGCACTTAAGGTTGAAAACATCACTGTCAGTCAGCTTGGCAACACTTAACTCAGTCAAACTGACACATCTGGTTATAAAACTGGTGTTAGACGTGAAATATGAAACTATTTTGCTTACGGAGCTGACAACCAACTGGCACCACAATCACGGCTACAAAACTGTTCCAGTCGAGAGCTACAGCACACTGCTTTTGTTTTGTTTTACTGTGGTATCATAGCACCGTTAAACCTTACTCATTGTTAGCAATGTCACAATTCTACCATCATGACAACACTGTACGGCAGCAACAGAGAAAACCTGGGATTTGTAAACACAACAGCCTGCATCTTTGTGTCCTCGCTGGCCTCTAATGTTGTGAATGGCCCGAGCTTGACTGCAAGCTGTAGGGGTGTGTGTGTGTGTGTGTATGTGTGTGTGTGTGTGTGATTGTGTATCTAGGAGAAGCTGGGCTTCAGATGAGGGTTTGTGTGCCAGAGCTGTCACTCCAGCCTGAAAACAACCATTCTGCATTCTGTTTAGGGCCTCCGCGGCAATGACCATCACTGCACCGCCAGAGGCACACAGATGGAGCTACAATAGAGCCTGTATGTTAGCGTCTGTGTGTGTGTGTGTGTGTGTGTGTGTGTGTGTGTGAATGCAAGTGAGTGTGTCTCTTCCCTGTCTTGAATGAGAACGCCTCACACAGTTGCACACACAAACACAAGCCCCTTTCCTGGTTTTTCAGACACGCACAGGGAGACAATCTGGATTCTCGCTCTAAACATAAGTCTCCCTCAGGTCCTCTCCCCAGTTTCCTGTTTGGGCCTCGGGCTGCGTATCCATTTTGGCTGCTGGGTAGCGCACTCTGCGCAGCGGAGGAACCGCTGTCAAAACACAGTGACAGTTTCTCGAGAGACCCATGCTAAGGAGAACCACACCCCGGCAAACTACGGCCCCTTTCCAAACCCACGAGCAGCCATCTTGGCTCTAAGTGAGATCCAGCGATAGTGGCAGTGAACGTCGCATCTAGGTTGAGCACAATGCGAGCAACCTGACACCTTAAGAGACAACCGCGGAGGGTGAATGGAAGATTCAAGGCTCTGCCCCCAGGGTAACAAACCAAACTATCACAGGGTTTTCAACAAGGAACGGACGCTAAAATCAAAGCGAAATAAGAATAGAAACAGTTCTGCCTGCAGGATGTGCATTTTGGAAACACCCACAGGCTTTCTGTTGGTGATGGCACTCTGTTAGGCAGATGAGCAGCGATGATGTCAGCCCTGGCTGAAAACCTGTCAGTGCCCACGCTTGCAAAACATTCCACTGACTGAGTGACAACCAGGAACCACCCACCCACTCACCCCCATCCCCATCTCTCTCTCCCCCCCCCCCCATACACACCCACATAACCCCACACCCACACGTAGACAGGATGTATGAAATATGAAATATTTAAGCACAAGAGGAAACTCCACTGTGCTTCAGAATTCGAGGTATTGTTATGATCGAGGACCATTCATTCCTGATTCAAAGCCAAGTGTTTTCCTCAAAGTCATTTAGCATTATGATCAAAAAACTATCGTACCACACAATCATGGAAAGCGGGGGTGTCAGACTCTAAATTCAACCCCAACCCCTGACGTCTACTTTTGACACTGTTATTCATTGGTGAGCACGCTTTCAAGAGGAGCACGCCCACATGTACAATATCAAAATCGCTCTCCGTCTTTTTTTTTCGGAGCTTAGCAATGATGTGTGAGGAACCAGACAAAACGAGAAGAGCGTACACTAGTATCAGAAGTAAAGACTGTGCAGAAGTGTATTGATCTAACTGAACTTAGGGCAGGGCATCACACGATGATGGAAATTACACTAATGATGGGAATAATCTCTTTGATGCTATTGGAGATGTTTAACACAATGCCTCCACCGAGAAGCCTTTAGAACGGTTAAGTGAAGTTCCTGTAAACAGTGAGGCAGCAGTAGTAGGCCAACGCCAACAATCATCATCACCCTTAAAGTGTTTGGTTTTACGAGGCATGGGAGCCTTGATCCATTAAGCCACGGTGGCTTTAATGTCTGGTTCCCAGATGCTTTTTACAGGCCTTGTTCTGCTCTGCATTGCATTCATAGAACAGGAAGGAGAGTTTCTGCAGCGCTTGCAGTGTCCACGTTATAACATCCTGTGTTCACGCCCCCCCCCCCCTTCTGAAGAAAATACAAGGTGCAATAAGTGCTTTCATGCAATGAGAGAAGTGATGTAGGTTGCTCCAGCATCATCGAGAAAAAAGCCAGTTCTCTTCCTGCTTTTAGCCACAGAGAGCTTGTCTTGTAACAATTTGCCTCTAATGAATTAATCATAGACAAAATTCCACTCTATATAAAAGACTCTACCACGTTACAAGCTGCATTCTTCCATTGGAAGGGCGGGTTGAATATTTCATGATTAAACAGGCCATTATACTGCACAGATCTAGGCCAAGGCTCCGGCTGAAGGGAGGGGGGCTCAGATAACGGTCCAAACCCCGTCCCACAACACAAGGGAACAGAGCTCCGGTCCGAGGGGGCTCAGGGAGGGGCAAAGCCATTTGGGTTAATCCACACAAAACACAGACAACGAAAACAATCAGCAACTCCGCCGAGGAGAAGCATCGATTTTTAAAAAAAATGCTTAAAATAGAGTCCAAGCGGAAATCAGCGAGGTTTTCGTGGTGTGACTGTCCCAAGTAACTGCTCAGCAGCCTGCATCCACAACACTGACAACTCACTGTTTAACACATTCTGTGTGAAGTTCTGCTTTTAAAATGACACGTTTAAATGACGACTGTTGCACTAGTAATAACTGAGAGACAACTAGGGAAGATGCAGCTGAAACTGTGAATAAATCCGTCTTAGGTCACAGCCGACCAAGCAACCAGCACCCCCCCCCCCCCCCTCTCAGAGCTAGCCGAGCTAACGTTAGCTCTTAGCAAATAAAGTTAGCCTAAGTTTTCTGTCAACAGTGTAATACCATTTAATTTGTTAAAGCTAAAACATGCCTGGAAGTTAAGCATTGCAATGGAGCTGTGCATTCAATGTGTCTCCCCGTAAGAAATGCGTGACATCAGCCGACAAGGCTAGCATTTAAGTACACTAATCCCGTGAGGCCTGCGCGTCCTCGGCCTAAAGTTGTCAGAACTGCCAGCTGACAGCACCTAGCATCGGTCAGTTGTGAGTGGCGACCCGGCCCGTCCCCGCCTCCCTCCCCGCCTCCTTTTTACCCACAGCTAATAATACGCCGTTAAAGCTAGCAGTGCAGGCTAACTCAAGTACCCACCTCGCTTGTCGAGGTCGTAACCGACCACTAAATAGTAGTCGGCGAGCCTGGCCATCTTTGGAGCTCACGGCGACAAGCCTTTCTCGCTAAATCCTCTTCTCTTTTTGCCGTCAATTGTCCATTTACGTCCTACCGGCGATAGACACATCACGGGCGACAGTAGCATCCTTCCAGCTGCACCCCGCCGCCATACTGTCAGTCTGCCTTGCCCTGACAGCGGAGAGCCGCGAGTCTGCGCACTGAGGGATTTGCAGGGAGGGGCTGCTCGGCAGGAATGTCCCATGTGAGGAGCCAAACCAAGGGGCCAACAGTCTGACCAAAACCTATAATAAACACAACAGTACCGTCGCTAGAGGGGTTAAAGTTGGTGACGATTCCGGTACTCCTAAACTGAAAAGCAGCCACAACAAATTCAGTAGGGCTGCTTTATTTTAAAACGGGCATCCAGGGCAATATTATTTCAGGGGGGCCCAGCTTGTCAAAAGTCAAGGCATTTGATAGCCTCCTGAGTTAAATCTGGTGCTTTTTAAACCTTTTTAAATCTTTTTAAAGCTTATCTAAAAAATCAAGATGGATAAGTAATTTTGTTAACCCAAGAGGGCTGTTTGGCCCTTTCATTGAATGTGTGGATTAGACAACTAGCTCTTGCTCAACCAAGAAAACCTACTGAATTTGCCATTTTGTTGAGCTGCAGTTGGGTTGGAACCTTTTCCTTCTGTGGCATATAGAGGGATGGGGCAGCATGGCAGCAATGTCCACCACAGGGGCCATTGCAAGTCTTACCACAAACTAGTTGGGATGGATTATCTGCTTGCCACTCTGCTTTAGAGAAGGGACTCCTGACCTGAACCCACAGTTTGTATTGTGTATTGTATTGGTGGGGGGAGTCATGTATGATTGTTTGTAAGTGGAAGCATTGTCCAGATTTTGCAGGGTGATGTATGTTTCCCTTCTTCTCAACCTGCACTTTAAATACAGTTGAACATTGTTAAACCCCCCCAATGTTTATATAAACCAACTACACAAGAATGCCATTTAAGATGATGTGGCCCAGTCATAAATTGATTTGTTCAAGTGCATTTGTTATAGACATGGCCAGGAAGAGATGTGGTTGGGTGTAACTCTGTAAAAGCTCAACTGTAATACATTCTGTCTGTGTTGTAGCCAGTAGGACTTTAATTAAAGATCCATCTTTAATGTGGATCATATAGCTCCGCTGAACTTTAGCTTGGGAATTAGTAGACTAGTGATGTGTTGGAAACATATAGTCAATTAAAGGCATAGTTCAGGCTATAAAAAAAAAAATCAGCCATTAACTGAGTACTCAGTCCTAAGTTTTATAGACGGGGGCGACTTCTAGCTCACTCAGTAGAGTGTGCACCCCATGAAGGCTGAGTCCTTGGCAGCGGCCCTTTGCTGCATGTTGTCCCTCCTCTCTCTCTCCTTTCCTGTCTTCAAGCTATCCTGTCGATTAAAGGCCATAAAAAGCCCAAAAAATAACCTTAAAAAAAAGATGTCAAATCACAATCACAGTTCCGAACCAATGGACGATCATCTTTTTAGAGCTTCAAAAAACATTAAATGTCAAGGAGACTGATTTCACCAAAACTTCTTGGGCAGCATTAATCTAACTTTCTGCTGCCAAACAATTTCCAAACTCCAATGTCTATCTCTTTTATCTCAAATATTTTCCCCACCGACAATCCTCGTTCTGGTTGCAACCTTTAGTAGCAGACAGAGTATCCTCAGTAAGGAAAATATAATGAATATCAAGGGCATAATCCCCCCCCCACACACACACACACACACACACACACATATACACACACACACACACACACACACACACACACTTCTTAAACCAAAGTTACACCTTTGGTGGATATTACCAGAAAGATGTAGAACCTTTGGCTGTGTAAACACTTGAATTATGCCAAGTTAGGCTAGGGAAAACCTTGGCGTGATGCTGTGGTGTCACTTTGGATAGGCAGATGACATGTCAATGGGATGTGAGGAAGGCCCGATGGCCCACATCCGTGTGGCCTGTCCTTGGCTGTCAGCACTGTAACAGCCTCGGGAGAATTCCAACATTTCCTGCGCTGTGACCTTTGACCTAAAGTGCTTATCACTCTCTGGTTGAAAACAATCCCAAGCATGGGATGTCACATTTTTTTCTTCAAGAGCTTTGTTTTCCCAACACTCAGTAACAACTTGTCTCCCTCTTTTCTTACACAGTTATCTGAGACTCGGGGTCTGAGTGAGAGGAGGACAGCGCTGCTCTGCGATAAACGCGGCCTCTGACAACCAAAGCTATGTTAACAGGAGATAGCATGCAACTCAAAACTGCTTTGTGAATACCAGCGTAGTTTTAGGGAGTCACACTGAGGTCACCGCTGTGGTTTTTGATTCTTACAGCTGACGTTAACTGTATCTTAACCTTGAACCACACTTGACAAGTTGCCAGAGAGACAGACAGTAGAGTACTTTCACACAGCCTGTTCAAGGCAGGAAAATATTATTCCGCTTCGCCGCTATGTATAAAAGGTACAAACACGGAATAAGGGGACAGAGTTGTTGCAGCGGAGGTAGTAAAAGAGCATAATCAACATCTGTGTAAAAGGGAAAGCCGGCATGGCGGGACTACACACACACACACACACACACACACACACACGCACACACACACACACACACACATATACACACACACACACACACACACACACACACACACACTAGACGTCGACACTGTTGGGTTATACATTACACCTCTTTTACTGGCATGCTATCTAAAATCACACTTGGTCCTCACATTTGTAAAACCGGAACCAGAGCTGAAAAATCACTGAAATGATGAATCACTAATCACTAATCACGTAACTATAGTTACTGATTCATTTTCTGTCAAACCACTTATTGATTTGTGGACTAATTGTTGCAGCTTTTATTTTTTAATTTTTTTTTACCGCCAACAGACCCCAAATAGTCAAAGTATCCAAAGTACATCATTTAGAAACTCTGAGCTCACTATAATCCAGACTCTCCCCACACAATAATGATTTTTTTTACATAATTCACGTGCACTCATGTTGTAATTATGGTTTTCCAACATGGACTGAACACAGCCTAGGCAGGAAGAAGACTAAGTGCACTCACTGTGTAGACTTTGTAATGTGAGTGTATGTAAGAGCTTTGCTATTTTAGTATTCTGTCATCATTCTTTTTTGTCACCTTTTATTTCTAGGAATGAAGAAGAAGTTGACAGCAGTACCCGTCCTATCTATCACTGATTCTGTGTTATTCACACATGACGCCCAATCAGAGCACAAAGTCACTCTCTGCAGGATGCAACAGCCATGTGACTTCCTGCAGACTAACCAACACACAGGAAGTGGTTTGATGGCCTCTTGCACTTCAGTGTTCACTTCACGTGGCTATTTCAGCTGTCAACTTCCCTTCAGCTCAGCTGAAGCATAGCGCATGGAAACGCTTCATTAAGCACGCCTTGGCTTGCACCCATTAGTTCAATTCCCCAGAGGTGACACAAGCAGATCCTTACAGTCACAGCAATGTGACTCCACTGACTTACACTCTTGCAGAAAACAGAAAGTCAGAAATCAAGTTCAAGTTCAAGTTTCTTTATTTGTCACATGCATAGTCATACACTTACAACACTCCAACTGTGCTATCACATAACTAATAGTATAATAAGTCTCACAGCCTGGGATCTGCCTGTGAGGAAGTCCAAGACCCATGCACATAGACCACTGCTCAGACCCAAGTCATCCAGCTTGTAAAACAATCTCGAGGGGAATATTGTATTAAAAGATGAGCTGTAGTCAATGAACAGCAGCCTCATGTAGTTCCCATTCCTCTTGTCAGCATGGCTGAGGGTGGTGTGCAAGACATGGGAGATGGCGTCCCCCGCAGATCTATCAGAGCGGTAGGCGAACTGGAGCGGATCCATGGTGCTGGGGATGGAGGCAGAGATGATGTTTTTGACAAGTCTCTCGAACACTTTCATTACCACTGAGGTAAGCGCCACAGGCCGGTAGTCATTTAGGCAGGTTAAATCCATTGGAAATGGATTTATTGCCAAGTAAGTAACACTTACAAGGAATTTGCCTTGGTGGTTGGTGCATACATAAACATATTAAACATGAATAGGGAATAAACAATACAGGAATAAATATGTACAATATAAATGTTTAACATTAAGAAAAAAGAGGGGTGTATTGATTAGTGCAGGATGTGCTTCAATGTTAAGGGGATTTGCAAAAGTTCAGGATATATAGAATGTGCGGAGAACAGGTAAATACAGGGGCAGGCCCCCCCCTGACCCATTGGGCTGGAGCGCTGTCAATGTGACAATTGTGATTTCCATTGGATCAGAGTACTGTTACTTGGCTGCCTGTTCTGCCAATCTTTCCAGCCATTGTCACATGACCAATTAATGTTTCCATGGTGACTATCCAAAATTCTGATACCATGGAACCAGCACTGGTTCCATGGCAGGCTGAGCAGTTAGTATAGAAAATGTGTATTGTATTCGGATATACAATTTGTTTAAAATGAAAACAAGTGAAACTAATAATGAATGTAATGTTTTATTTAGCACAGTTACATTGTGGTGTTCTATCCTATCCAATATTTCCAAGCAGATTTTCTATGCTGTATTCTGATAAAATGTGCCACCCCATTTAAAAAATCTTGGAATTTCCCTTGGGTATATAGTCCAGGATTGCATGATTAAGTGGCTATGTCAGTGGGGGGGTCCGTGGCCTTGTTGGTGAGGCTGACTACAAAGGGGAAGAAACTGTTTTTGTGGCGTGAGGTTTTGGTTGTGAAGGACCGCAGCCTCCTGCCAGAGGGGAGGGGTTCAAACAGTTTGTGTCCGGGGTTAGAGGGATCGGCTACAATCCTTCCTGCCCGCCTCAGCGTCCTGGAGGCGTACTGGTCCTGGAGAGACGGCAGATTGCAGCCAATCACCTTCCTAGCAGAGTGGATGATACGCTGCAGTCTGCCCTTGTCCTTGGCAGCAGTGTACCAGATGGTGATGGAGCAACTGAGGATGGACTCAATGCTGGCAGAGTAGAAGTGCACCATCATTGTCTTTGACAGGTTGAACTTCTTCAGCTGCCGCAGGAAGTACATCCTCTGCTGGGCTTTTTTCCCACTTGAGGTCCTGGAAGATCAGTGGTGGAATGTACCTAAGTACATTTACTCAAGTACTGCACTTAAGTACAAATGTAAGGGTATTTGTACTTTACTTGAGTCTTTTAATCACACTTTCTACTTCTACTCCGTTACATTTCAGAGAGAAATATTGTACTTTTTACTCCACTACATTCATCTGACAGCTTTAGTTACTTTACACATTAGGATTTTTGCACACAAAACACATGCAGTTTATAAAATACCATGTTTTATTATAAATTAAACTATATAGGCTATAGGCCTAGAAGTCCAGCTAAAATGATTAGCTGATTAAACACCTAGTTGATTGTTTCTAAAATGTGAAGATTTTTCTGCATTGATACTTTTATTTTTCATACTTTAAGTACATTTTCCTGATGATAATTACATACTTTTACTTAAGTAACATTTTCAATGCAAGACTTTTAACTTGTAACTTGTATTTTTACAGTGTAGTACTTTTATTTGAGTAAAGGATCTGGATACTTCTTCCACCACTGATGATAACCCATATACAGACACACTCCCTGTATCATGTATCTCTATCTGTAATTGGAGCTCCTCTGTTTCTGCAATGTGGCAAAAGACTTGTGTACAGTAAACTGCTGTAAATCCTGATTTGTAACTAATGTGTTTTTACCCGTATCACCCAGGAAGATGACCACAGATAGGAAAATATGACAATGCCAGTTATTTGCTATGTCTCCTGTACCATTAAATAATAAGTAGCCTATTGTATTGTATTGCGAGTTTAATTCGGAAAACACATACACACACACAAACACACACACACACACACACACACACACACACACACACACACACACGCGCACATGCACGCACGCATGCAAAATGCTCGTCCCATCCTTTTCATGCTTTTTTGAGTGAAGCTCTGAAAACATTGGATCCTACACTTCCCATACGCACCACACCCCTAGTCTGTTATATATTTGTAATCTCCAAACCCAAGTCCAAATAACTCTGATGATGTCACCATGACATCATTCAGGGCTATTGTCTCAGACTTTGGCAAACTTCACAGAAGACATAAAACAACAGGATTCTTCATGCTTTTAAAACGGCACTCTGGGGCGACCTCTAGCTCACCCAGTAGAGTGTGCACCCCATGTAGGTAGGGTAGGGTAGTGTAGGGTAGGGTAGGGTAGGGTAGGCTGAGTCCTTGGCAGCGGCCGGGGTTCGAATCTGACCTGCGGCCCTTTACTGCGTGTCGTCCCCCCTCTCTCTCTCTCCCCCTTTTCCTGTCTTCAAGCTGTCCTGTCGATTAAAGGCCATAAGAAGACCAAAAAAATAATAATAATAATTAAAAAAAATGGCAATCCACCTATTTTAGTAAATAAGAAAAAAAACTCCATTTGAAATTGATGGTGGGCTCCTTTAAAGACTCTAAAAACCTGGCTTCAAATCTTTTCAAAGTATTTATCTATAACAGGGATCTTCAACAGGGGGTCCGGGACCCCTAGGGGGTCCTCAGAGTCAATGCATTGGGGTCTCCAAATTATTACTAGTAGGCTAGTAGTACTACGATTTCTGACCAAACCATGTTTAATATTGACAGTTCAATTGTATGAAATATTTAACAATATCCACTTTTATTTAATGAATAGTGTTATAAATAGTTTGGAACCACTGGTCTAGTTTATCTTAAAGAGCCCCTATTATGCTTTTTGGGGATTTTCCCATCTTTTAGTGTGTTATATAGTTTTTTGTGTATGTAATAGATAGTATAAAGTACACAAAAACACACATTTCACTCTAAATGGAGCTTTCTCTTCCACAGACAACACTTTTTCTCAACTGCCTAAAAACTGTTCCTGTTCCTGTTTGATATTCCTCAATCAGTGATGTCAGTGATTGAGAAAGCCAGCCCAGTTTTTCATATGTGCTGCCCATTGGTGCTGCCTGAGCAAGCACAGCCCGCCCAGTGGCTTGTTTCAATTTGGTCGACCAATCACAACAGAGTGGGCCAGCTGACCAATCAGAGCAGACAGCTTTTTGGGAAGCCGGGCCAAAAGCTCAGACAGAGCGTTTCAGGCAGAGGCACTGCAGCAATGGGCAGTATGAGAAACATATGTTTTTTTGAACATCAAAGCATGTAAACCTATTCTAGTAGAACCTGAGAGTACAAACATGAGGCTGTAAAAGGAGTATTTTAGGGGCTCTTTAAAAAAGTTGGATGGGGTTGAGGTCAGGGCTCTGTGCAGGCTAGTCAAGCTCTTCTCCACCAAACAGGGAAAGTCATTTCTTTATGGAGCTGGCTTTGTGCACAGGGGCATTGTCATGTTGAAAGGGAAATGTTACCCCCCCCCAAAATTGTTGTCACAAATGTGGAAGCTCAGTTTTCTTCATTAGGCCGCTGTGATTTCTGGGAGCGCCGCTGTTATCAGCCACTTCTGTCCTTGACCATCATCTTTCCCACACTGAAACCCAATCCCTCGTTTGTCCACATAAGTGGCAGAACACTGTCCTGTTAGCTCCCCCCTCCCTTCCCCTCCCGCGCACCACTGCGCTGGTGAGCAGCCATGCCAAACAAACTTGACTGAGAGGGCTCGGACAGAGACAACAAGGCGTTCAAACAAACTCGCTTGTGCACCATCTCAAACAAGCCATGTAAATAAAGTTTTATTTCGAGCAGCCAAGAGGATGCTAACAGCACGCCAGTGGGAAAACATCTCCTCATTGATTCTTCATAGGGATTTAACCGTGACTTGTGCAACAATTACTTTTAAAATCCAAGAGTGCGCCCTGATATAATATTTATTTTTGTTGTCCAAATATACTGATAAATGAAATTAGTTTTGTATGTGGGAGTTTCACTCACACCGGTCCTCATGGGAAGCATCATAACAGAATCGCTCTCAGCAGCAGCTGCTGTATTCTGCTGATGGAACGTGAGGGTTCACTAGGGGGCAGCAATCATTAGACTACCACGCTCACTGTGGCTCCTCATGGAATGAACCTGACCCATTGAGAAAAGGTTGGCTTCAATTCACTCCAAAATACCCATAGCAGAATGCACAACACATATATGAACACAGATATTACAGTCACTTTAGAAATGCTGCGATTTATGTCCATCATCTCTGACAGTGTTACTTATTTATGCGAGGCGGGGAGGAGGAAGAGGACGGTGTGCTCTTAAGGTGTGGTCTATTTTGCTGGAATCACAACTAAATAAACCAATAATAATTGGGAAAATTTTGCTGAAATGTAAGACATATTGATGTGAAATGTGTTTTTTTTCTCTCCAATAAATCAGCAGGGAGTAAGAAACAGTACAGGACAGACTGATGTGTTAAGATGCAGGGGATGTAACACCAAGGGGAGACCTGAGAAAAACATTCTGTTTTCAGCCAGATCAAGAAAACATCAGAAAACATGCACTATGGATAAAGTGTTCTTTAGAAAGGGCTGATTCCTCAAAAAACGGGAGTTCTCCCAATAGAGCCACGAGTCCTCCTCAAACCTGCATGTGTTGTGTGTGTTTGTACATGAAGTCCTTCAGCTTACTTCAGATCCTATTGCCCATGCTGGGATGATTCAGAGCCAGGACACTGTTTATGTGCCTTTTGACATTAACCCCCTCTATCTAAAAAAAACAGATTACGGGAAACATTTCTACACATGCTGAAGCTATTAAAAGGTTGGTTCAATGAAATTGTAAAAGTATGGGTACGGCTTTTTTAAGTTGGGGTGGCAGTAGCTCAGGCTGTAGGGAGTTGTTGTGTGTAATGTGTGTTACTAAGAACAGAGTGAAAAAATTGCAAATTCCCTTGCGGGATTGATAAAGTATGACAAAAAAAATAAATAAATGAAAAAAACAAAACAAAAAAAGTATCCAGCCATGCGGATAGGTTTGGTTTTACACTGAAGGTGAGTAGAATTTAGTGAAAAATGACATTTTGACAACAGTGTCAACAGAACAAGCCAACAACAGTCAACTTAACTCAAGGTCTATACTTACTTGCTTTTTTAGAGCTTTCAACTGCATCGCACCTCAGTGAATGGACTTATACCTCCATGTATAGTTTCAATACCAACGCACGCAGTCTTCCTCCATCCCCTGAGGAAGAACATTAGATTTTGTTTGTTTGTTTCTAAGGTCAAGAATGAAGTTGTCACCAGGTTTTGTAGGAGCCAAATTCCAACAGAAACGTCATTCTATTCATCTCCGTTAGACATACATGCATTTTAGAGAGATATATTGTAGAACCTGAATGAATAAAACCAAAACTATTTGCATGGGTAGATACTAACTTATCTTCGTGAGAAAACTCTTTTTTTGTACCTTGGGCAAATCCGCCCTTTAAAGTTACAATGCAACTTCCTCCACAGCCTAAAACATGGGATTACATTACAAGATAGGTCTACTTCTATATTTCACTTATTGTCAAGAAATCCCATGAAAAGCCCAGAACCAACAGTGAATGTATTTTCTACTTAAAGGAGAATTCCGGTCGATTTCCACACATAGCTCTGTTGTAAATTTGGAGTGCTGTCAGTAGCGAGAAAAACGAAAACAATCGGTGCCGCCTACACCGTGTTATCCTCCTGCTACAGGAGGCTGAAACAGGGCAAGTTTTAAACGTGCTTTTAGCCTCTTAACATGTTCGAAATCTCATTACAAGTGCCTACCCATGTGAAGGGATTCCTTCTGAGTGAACACTGTGAATCTGACTGCAGTAGATGTGAAAGAAATGCATGAAAGTTCTGCTAATTCAGCCGTGTTTAGTTCTGGTGTTGAGAAGGCAAGACTTAGGGACTGTCTACAAACTACAACACCGAAAAAGAGATACAACAAAAATATTTATTAATTTAATGATTAAATAAGGTAGTGTCTCCAAACTTACCTCAATTAGAACTTGTTTCCTGCTAGTTGTTCTACAGCACTTACTTTTAAAAAATAAGCATATGCCTATTTTTGAAAATATTTTTGTTGTATCTCTTTTCGGTGTTGTAGTTCGTAGACGGTCCCGAAGCATTCTTCTTTGCCGTCTCAACACCGGAACTAAACAGAGCTGAATTAGCACACATTTTATGCATTTCTTTCACATCTACAGCAGTCAGATTCACTGTGTTCACTCGGAAGGAGTCACTGCACATGGGTAGGCACTTGTAATGACTTGATGAATTTCAAACATGTTAAGAGGCTAAAAGCACGTTTAAAACTTGCCCTGTTTAAGCCTCCTGAGTGCAAACTGTAGCAGGAGGATAACTCGGTGTAGGCAGCATTGATTGTTGTCATTTTTCTCGCTACTGACAGCACTCCAAATTTACAAACAACAGAGCTACGAGTTGAAATCGACCGGAATTGTCCTTTAAATTTTTACAGCGGCACGGTGCGGAGATTAGCTTAAGACGATTGTGATTGGTTTCAAGAAATGCCAATAAACCAGAGCACGTTTTTCTCCCATCCCAGAATGCTGTGTGGACTAGCCAGACCTTCCTCCGCAGCGCTGGGGAGGAAGGTCTGGCAATGCGAGACTAACTGCTGCCTAGATCAGTTAGGCAGATTGTTTTTGTTGTTGTGTGACTTTGGTGTTTTGAAGGGTTAGTTCGGATTCACCACGGGTTCACTTCACTACGGTCGGTGTTTGCCTTTATCACGCCTAATGAGACAACTGTTTATTTGCACTGTTTAAGCAACCTTTAAAGCAGGCTGTGTCCCAGTCTCAGCCATTCAAAGATTCACAACAACAAAGACAGTGACAGAGAATGCTGCACAATCAAGCAAAGGTTCCCTCTGCTCTTTGATCACTTGACTATATCCCACAACTTTTCCTTTTCGGACCAGTTTCAAAGCCACAGATTGAAGCTCTTTTTAAAGCCGTCCTGTGCCGCGTTGGCTGTCTCAACCGGAGTACGTACTCATGTTCGCTAATTGCCGCCTAAAACAAAAGTGAAACCAGTGCACGATTGAGAGATCAAACCCGGCGGGAAGCCTGTGTTCACTGATTCACTGGCTGCTGTCACAGGCCAGAGGACTCTTACATAAACGGGTCAGAATCAGTGAAGAAGTGACCTGTTTCCACAGCCAAGTCGGAGTGATTAATGAGTTACTATCAGCTCTCCTGGGTTGGGAAATAGATCATAAGCCATTGCATCATTATAGCTAAATCAGTGGAGGCCGCTGTAGCCTGTGGGTGAAGGTCAATATGCAATATTTAATATGAATACATCTTTAAATCTAGCCAACAAGTTCAGAATTGCAGATTCACTAAGCAAATAAGGTAAAGAGTCATAGGACCCTTAAAAAAAGTCAACAAAACATAAACTCTAGTGAAAATTAAGGCTAACAAAATCAAAACGTTAACTCAATTAACAGACCTTCCAAATGAGACGTGAGGGACACTTCTATCCTAAATTCTTTGCTAGTCAGTCTCTGTTGCTTTGTTGTTTGTTTGCTTAACTGATTCCTGTTTCTCTGTCTGCAGTACCTTCACCCTGGAATTCCCTTCACCCCTGCCTGGCAACCAGAACCATCTACTACGTCATTCCATCAAGACTGTCCACCAGTACACACCTCCCAACATGTTCGTCACCACCATCAGCATTCCATCACCCAGACTCATCCGTCTACAGGTCTGGCATTACCTTTCCAGTTATATTTTTGTCATCAATAAATACCTTCTTCACCACCTACCTTGTCCTGATCTGCGTTTGGGTTCAGAACCTGAGTTTCTGACACGATTCTAGGATCAATGCTTTAGGGGTGCCTGGCACCCTTTTAACGTAATTTAAAAAAAAAAAAAAAACAGTTATTCCACTGTGCTTTTTGACATCATTTTGGACCATAGTGGTAGGGAAACACTGAATTATGTAACTAGAAAGACAACAACATTTCTGAGAAAAATGACTGCAATGCTGAGCCACAGGGCCATTACTACAAAGGTGAGGTGGTATTACAAATTAAATCAGACATGTATTCATGGAAAAGCAGACATTCCCAGTAAGCAGTATCAACAACTTTTCAAAATTAAAGATTTATGCAATTTTGACTAAATGCTGACTAGCACTATTTTCTGAATATGGCTGACTTTTTCTGAATGATCTCAGCATCTAGATTCTGGGTTTAGTTTCACAATGCTGTGATATTCCCAGAGCGGAACTCCTCAGCTCACAATAGATTTACACAGTTTTTCTTTTTTTTTGGGGTGCCGGCATCAAGTTTAGGGGTGCTTCGGTAGCCCTAAAAAAGGGCTAAAATTGCCCCTGATTGGTACCGTGACATAGTCTATCACTAGACCAAGCTCAATCTTTTAAGATTGAACATTAGTCTGGGGAGTCTGCTCTGTATTTTCTACTGCACAAGAGGCATGATCAACGGGTATAGTTCAAATGACTGTACGCAATTGGATAGTCCTTCAACCAATCAGACCAACAGTCCGGGTGACGTACTTTGCAGAGCGACACGAAAACTCCAGGCAGGAAATGTGTCAACAAACGTGTTGGTTTGTAGCATTGATCAGCGGTTTGCAGAAGCAGCAATGGCATCGAGCGATTTTTGCAGGTTGTGCAAAAAAAACATGAAAGTGAGTGGTATTTACACCCACTCGAGCGATTTGTTTGCTAAACTAAAGAAGCCATTGAGCATCGTCGAGAGGTTAAGAGGAATTGGAATGAACCCGCCAATAGTGCGCAAAGTGGATAAGCCAGTTTGTGATTGGTCCCCGCAGATTTGTAACAGAAGCAGGATAGATAAATGTACAGGTTTCCAGCCTGAGCTGCAGGGCGCAATCAAATCGCCGGCAGATCGGGCTGGGTTTACCCAGTCTAACCGTGACACAAATTGGCTTGTGAAAATGAAAACGAAGACTAGAAGGATTCTATAAATACATCCAAACCTGGATTAGTGTGTCACCGGTGGGTCACTAACTCTGATGGAATTATAACTGAGAAACTACACAAGACGATCAAAGAAAGGCCCAAGCACAGACGAGCTGTGGGACGATAGCAGCGGGGTGAGAAGTTGGCAACTAATACTGACGAATCTGTCAGAGCCAGTATGACTCAAGCAGCGCTTCACATTACACACAAGGCAGATCTCACGTAGCACTTTAGGGATTAAATCCTGGGTTGGCTCAATTATACAAAAAAAACACAGAGTTGTGAGGAATTCATGTCATTTTCTCCCTGATACAAGTCGCAGATTTGTGATATTTAAAGCTTTCGAGGAGTTAAGGGACTGTTCGTTATTTATTTCAGGGGCCACCGGAGGAGTTTTGGGATCTTTAATCAAAAAAGGACCTGGCCCTCCCTTCACCAGCAATACATTTTGGATAACTCTCCAAAATAATATGGAAAAAAAGGATGACCCTCCTCAACAATTTTTTTGATGACTTCTGTACTGGTTTTCGCTTGGCAAAGATGTACAGATGCCCATTGTTTTTTTTTTACAGCCATGACTTACGTGACTAAACCTCTGCATGGCAGACGGCGGAGTCATTAGGTTTCCATTAAAGTCAATGTGTGTATTTCCACTGACTGCAGAACGGCTGCGTTCCGACTGCGTCCCAGCTCCGGCGGTCCGCAGCCCTCCGGAGCAGATACGCAGAGCTTCTATTTTTGAGAGCTCCGCAGCAATTCAGCACAGGGCAGATAGTGCGGGACAGGAAGTCGAGCACAGAAACAAAATAAACATCCGGTTAATTTTCAAAATAAAATACACCGTGCTCACGGCGGATCATATTTCCCTGCACTACACCTTGAAAACACAGCACAGAGTTGTTTCCCCTCTACTCCTCTGGATGGAAACTAACTGTTGTTGGTTTTGTGGTTCTATTCTACGTGAATTTGCGAGATCTTGTGGGTCCTCATGACTTCAGCTGTCACGTCATGGCCACAGCCGTGCCGCAAACAAATCCGGACCTGGTGGGTATTGACGGATGGCGGAGCACGGAGCCGTTCCGCAGTGGAGCCGGTCCGCAGACATTCTGCATTCAGTGGAAATCCGGAGTAAAGCTACAGCTCAAATTGTCTGGCTGACTAAACAGGGAGGGACCCATCTGCTAGCAATAGGGGCCGAGACTGAGAGAGCTACATGGAACTACATGCACCAAACAAGCCACTTTGAAATTTTGCTGTTCTCATGAATACAAAAGTTGGGTGACCCTCCCCCCTAGACTAAAAAAATTGGATGACCCTCCCCTCAACAAAGAATAAAAAGACATGACCCTCCCCTATTTTCCTCCGGTGGTCCATTCCATAAATACTGAACGGTCCCTAAATGACTTCTTTTGCTCCGTCAATTCTCAGTTTGTACCCACAATGTATATTATTATTACATTCTAGTCAGATTGTACCGCTGATATTTCCAGAATCCTCAAAGACGCTCAGAAAATATTCTAACAATCTGTTGCACAATTCATTTTTTTACCCATTTCCCAAGTTTTAGCTGTATCCAGGCATATGTCCTTGCTCTTTTTTTTGTAAAACAAAAACTTTATCCAATTAATTTGAATAAAAATGTAAAATATTCAAGACCATCTTGCGATGGGATCACACCAGCCATGACACCAACTACCCCCCCTATACTTCCGGCACCCTTGCTTGCACCACACCAATCTTCCAACTCGGCCTTCATTTGTATGTCAGCTACACACCTGTGAAGTTTCGGCACTGTATATCTTGCATGGTTGTGGTGCTATCACGGTGACAAAATCGGTCTGCCAACAGACAGAAATATAAACACCTGGCAAAGTACAAATATACTGCAATCTCCTGTGGTGGTTCCTGCTACAGCACGCACACACGCACGCACACACACACACACACACACACACACACACACACACACACACACACACACACACACACTAGTGCACTGCAGCCACGTCCCAGCGACACTCTGTCCCCAGCTCTGGCACACAAACCCTCATCTGAAGCCCAGCTTCTCCTACATACACAATCACACACACACACACACACTCACACACACACACACACACACACACACACACACACACACACACACACACACACACACACACACACACATGGTCACCAGAAATAAGTATCTCCTTACTGAGTTTGTAGTGTAAACCAAAATTAAACATTTTATTATCAGGGCATTTGTAAATTTAGCTGACCTATATTTTATATTTTCATACAAAAGAGTGTGTTCAAATTGTAAGCAAGGACAAACAGTAGGTAATTCCCAAGAAATGTGAAATAGGTTTAAAAAAACAACTATATTTTTCATCATGAAGTTATGTAATGGCTACATCTGTCTATTCCATATTGAAAAAACAAGCCTTTACATCTTCTGCATGTGCAGTTTTCTGTGGCAGGCCTACTGATTATTTAGATGAGCCTGGGAGGATTTTTGCATTAGCAATGCATCGTGCCAGGTCTAACAGATACCTGAGATCATTTGTACCATCAGCTGTTGGGTTTCTCAACAAACTATAGGTCATCTGCCATCTCTGACCATGTCACAGGACATATTTTTTGCATTTATTTGCGTATAGTGTACATGTGTATTTATGCTCTTATCTATCTAGTATTTCATGTTTTTATGTGTTTTTGTGCGAATGTGTATTATGTGTTGGCTACCTGTTGTGAACCAAATTGCCCCTTGGGGACATTAAAGACATTTCAACTTCAACTTCAAGAAGACAAATAACAAATACACAGTAACATCCTTCCATTCCTCATGGAGTCTCTGTTATTGTTTCTCTTAGCACGTGGATGTGCAGCTTCTTTCCAGGACCAGGACGGGCGTCCACTCAACTGTTGACAACCTGCTGGACCAACTGCTGGCTGGACATGCTTTCTTAGAAATGAACATTGCATAACCGCATTTGAGGCAGGATCAGGTGTATGTATCTCTGTTGCTACAGCAACGTTATTGAGTTAGAAAGGAAGGAGGGAGGGAGGGAGGGAGGGAGGACGCAGCACAACAATCCTCTCTAATAAGATTAAATAAGCTGCACAGGATTCATCTGAGTCATTAAACTGAGTTGTAAGTTACCCGTTCAGACCTGTAACAGGCCATCTGTTGTAACGTGTTTAAAGACACAACTGAACTGAGTCTTGGTTTGGGAAGTCAAGTCATTTGTAAAGCACATTTACAGTAAAACAACAGAGGTTGACCCAAAGAAAACAGTGTATGATGGGGATGGGTGATGCTTTGGGCCCGGGTCAGACAGTGTTTGTGCGCCAGGTCCTGGATGAAAGGCATTGTGGAACATGACTTAGGTCACGTCCACACGTACCAAAAGGATCTGCCCCGTCTTCCCTGGAATCGTTTCAAGAATAGTTGTGTCCAGACAGATCCATTTGTAAATGACTCAACACGCTACTTCATATCCCAGGCCTATAGGTGCCGCTGTTTCTGCTACAGAAATTCACCAAAAACGGAGATGAAAAGGCGGAGCATGCGCATAAAGCTTGCGCGCTGTATACAAACAGACAGTGGAAGAAGGAACCAAACACAAGATAGCTAGCTATATGGCAGTGCCGTGTGGTTGTGGGCATTAAGACGGATGCACGTTTATCTAGGTGTTGTTGTTGTTATGAGACGTCATCGCGGGATAGGAAAGGCTCAACTGTTCTCACTCCGAACTCATAAAATACAGACGTTTGGACAGTGGCTGTAAGCGTCAGAAGCGACGAAAAAGGCGTCTTTCAGCGTGTTTGTAGAACGTAGCGGGGAGAGCAGCAGCTAGACGGGGTTTAGCGAGAAGTATGTAAGGCCGAAATTCCGCGTAGGAAGGTTGGTTGGGGTGGTGGATGGGTCAAACACAGGACTTTCACCCCGGAGACCGGGGTTTGTGGCCCACTTGTCACGTTTCCTAAAGTCGCTTTCTTCTTTAACCGTCCCGTTCTTCCCGCGTGTCACAGAACTGTAAGCCCACCCTCGACCTTTTCCTTAACATAACTGCGTCAAAAGGGACACCAATAGTCCCGACCAAGCATGTTTAGTTAAAGCGCGTTATATGACGCTAAAGGAGACTTTTAGCCAATAACAACGCCAAAAGGCACCTGACCAAGTGTCGGTATTTTACGAGATGGGATCTGTTGGAAGGCTAGAGGTCGAGGTGTGTGGCGATGACATCATCGATACGCAAGTATGCGGCTTCGCCGTCCAAACGAAGACGCAAGGGCACCGTTTTCAAATTTTTTCACCCTGGGACCAGGTTTCAAAAAAGTCTTCAGGCAGTGCGTTTACAGGATTCGTTTGGACGATCGGAAAAAAACCTGTTGCAAAACACGTGCGTTTGCACCAAAAAGCGTTTCCGTGTGGACGGCCCCTTAATGTGGAACAGGAGTTGTTCTAGATCCTGGGCAGGGGCGGGGCTAGAAAGGGGGCACAGGGTGGTATGGTAATGTGCATTGTATTCGGATATACAATTTGTTTAAAATGAAAAAAAACAACTAATAATGAATGTGATGTTTTATTTAGCAGAATTACATTGTGTTGTTATACACACATAAACAACAATGGCGACCTCTGTTGATGCTGTACAGCTGCGGTGATTAACAGTGAGAAATTGAAATAAATAGACATAAATAGGCAACGTAAAGTAATTCCGCACAGTGTAATCAAAACAATACACATACGATTGTGTACTACTACACGTTATGTTTATTAAATGAAGCCCAAAATATTTCGCCGACTAGAAATCGCTAGTATCAGCTAGCTAACGTCAACGTTAGGTAGCCGCTAGCTAACGCTAGCTAGAAGGGTTTGTCGTGACTTTGCCTGGAACGGGCTAAAAATTGTGTCTGGAACGCAGCATTAGTCCCCCCCGCCTCCCCTGTGCCACCCCACTTTAAAAAAATCCTGGAATCGTCCCTGATCCTGGGAGCAGCAACAGGAAACAGATAAAGCTCTGTCACCTTTTGTTTTGAGGCATATCAGGGACTGAGAGGAGTAGTTGTGAGGATGATGAGGGACCTGTAGGGGAAGAACATGGAGTTAGCCGGTCAGTAATGTATTGTGGAGCTAGTACATGTAAGGCTTTAAAAATAAATTTTGAAATGTATTCTGTATTTCACTGGTAACTAATGCAGGTGAGCCAGAATGGGAGGGATGAGTTGTCTTCTTGTTGTTCTGGTTAGAAGTCCAGTGGCTGCATTTTGAACCAAAGCCCAGCCAAAATACAGCGAATTACAATAATCAAGCCGAGAGGTAACTGTTTCCAGGTCCTGGTGGGATGAAAACAGCTTTGTTTGGCTATAGGATTCTAATTTGATGACAGTTGCTCTTCACAACACAACTGACTTGTTTGTTAAAATTCAATGAATGTCCACGATACTGAGCCCCTAAAGCACATGTGTCAAGCATCATTTTGCTAGCGTTAGATCGCTTTCTCGTGAGCATGAGATACTTTTGCGCGCTTACGAGAACTGTATCTCGTGCTTACGTGAAAGTTTCTTGTGTGCAGCAGAAAGTTTCTTGTGCTTACGAGAAGCACAAGAGAAAAATAATAATTCCCCTTGTCCCTTCAGGGGTTCCGTACCAGGAAGACGCCAACAAAAAATACAAACTACTCTTACTACAAATTCTGCATGATTTACAGCTCCCTGATGAATCATGTCTTTATAAAAAACTGCTTACTAGCAGGAGCTTGTAAATCTGCCAGCAATAAACTGTGTGAAGGAAACGTTCAGCTTCAGGAAATTTCATGATGCGACTGTGGGCGGGGCTTGATGAAAAGATTCCTGTAATTCCTTCTATCTATCTTACACACTTGGCTGAGAGCAATGATAACAGATAGGAGGAGGGTTTGGTCAGGAAGACAAACTGCTGAAGAAATTCATGAAAAATTGGGCTATTTACATGAGAATGTACATGGCTGATCATGATAGTGTGAAGCACTTTGTGCTGAATAGGACTACGCTTATAATTGTAGTGACTTTAGCATCCTGACCTATCAGCCATGTTCCTGTAGAGTGTTTCTGCGGTGACCTTTCAGGGAATTTTATGGTATTTTAAAACTCATATTGCATCACTATCATATCACTTACATTTTTGTTTTTGTTTTGGGGGCTTTTCCACCTTTATTTTTGACAGGACAGCTAGGTGAGTAAGGGAGAGAGAGGGGGAAGACATGCAGGAAATCATCACAGGTCGGAAGTTTAGAACACATTTTAAAATGTTATGAATTTCAATTGCTCCATCATCTTGGTGTGAGCTACAGAGTCACCTCAAACTGGATTATTTCATTAGCATGGAAGATTTTAAAAACAGGATTAAATGTGCTCTTGTGTTTTAATTTGTGTATCTTTTAATCTGGAAAAGCACTTTGTGCTTAATGCTTAAAATTTGCTATTAAAATAAAAAAAATATATAGAATTATTATTAATATTACTATGATGTATTATACCATTGCTAAAAGGACCTATAATGTTAAATGCTACTTAGTCAGTTTACAGTGATCTATATTTGCCCCTATGATGGCACTGCAACAGTCCTGGGACTTTAAAGTGAGTCCGTGCTGTTCAACACTGTGTTTATAGTAAACCTGACATACATTAGTGTCTGTATGAGCAGCTTTAACGACATCATGGAACTTGTAGTTTTTCTGTGATAACCCTTGTGAATAGAATCTCTCCGACATGTAGCAAAAGAAATACCATAGTTTTTTTTTCTTTAAGTTTATGTAGAGTCTTAATTGCCATAAATTGATTCCAGGGTTTATCCGTGCCAACCACATCAATGCGGGATATTCCAATAGACTGTATATAGAAGGATATTCCCAAGGATATGGCAGATAATGATGTTTGAGCACCTTTTGCCCATGCACTTGAGTCAGTGACTCCGCCCACTCAGTATTTAAACCCACAATGTCACCAGGCGCTCAGATTCACACTGGAGAACTTGATCTTGACCAACTCGTTTGGATTCATGGGAGAGAAAAAAAACAACCTTACAATTAAGCCCACATTCTGAGCTATAACTACCAAGAAGGTAAGACTAATCTTTACTTGTGTTGAGTAGGTTTATTCATCAAATGTAAGAGTTTACAAAAGTATTTGCATAATGGATTGAGGTTGCATTTTTTGGAACATTTTCTAAACAATGTAAAGTGTTCATCTGGTGCATAGGTTTAATGGCTGGTTATGGAAAGAAAAAAGCAGGAGTTGTGATGAAGAATCCACTGGGGATAGTTATAGTGCAGATAGTGTGTTTTTAAAGCGTCTCACTAAGTGAAAGGTCTAATTCAGTGAAGGGTAGGCTACATTCAGAAGCGCACTTTCACCGGCTCTCTTTTCTGTATGAGCAACAGGTTCATTGACCATTTTATTTCTTCTGCTTTCCCCAAAGGTTTCACAAACAACTGCAATATCCGTTGCCAGACTTGGACATCAACCTTTTGGGAACATTTTTTTTCATTTTTTTGTGTCTTACTATTTATTTTCTCCCACTCTTGGGGATTAAATCTTCGCCCAGTCCGTGTGGTCGCCCCCTCCTTCCCAGAGAGGGTGTAAAGTTAAAGTCGCCCCGGAGAGATGCAGTCCTTTCTCCCGCTTGCTGTGTATTGCATCAGCCTGGTTTCCCTCCAGCAGCTGCTGGCAATGCCGGCTGAGCGTCCCGACAGCAACAGGTAGGACACCCTTTTATTGAGTTACTACTTTTTTAAACATCCTGTAAAGAGCCGCTCCGCGCTTCTGATTGGCTAAATACTCTTTAACATAGTAAGATAACGTTACATGATATAGCTAGCTAAGCTAGTACGTACCCGGTATTAATAAACACTTACTGGCCACTTTGACCTGCTTGGTTGGGGGTTAAATCGTAGTGTTATATATATTATTAAATGTAAATAAGCTATAACGGCGGTATTAAGTATTAAATGACGTTAAACATGTTTTTTTGTAAATGACAGTAGACTTTAATTTGTAAACACGTCAGTTAGCTGCAACGCCTTTTGCTAATTTAAGCTAACATATCCTTTTTCATCAAGTCCATTTTCGTAGTTTTTCAGTGGACCTTTGCATTGTTTAAATTAGTCAGACTTTATTACTAAACAAAAAATGTGGCATTTCTAAAATTCTCACTTTTTAAACTTAGGCTATTTTAACTATAACGTATTGTTTAGGTTTTATTGTCAGTCAAAGCTGAAAGGCTGGATTTAGCCTGTAGCCTGTGTGAGAAATCCCATCACACCGTGTGTAAAAAAAAAGTGCTGCGTTGTTGTGTCGGTCAGATAGAGGATAACGTAGACCGCAAGGCCAAAGGCTCTCCCATGATACAATAAAACACGTTCTCTCTCTCTTGAGATAAGCCCTGTTGCTGGAGAGCACATCAGCTGTGCAAGAAGTGACAGTGTTAGGCAATGCTACTGTATTTCAGATTCAAATAAACCATTATAACTTTTTTAAAACCTATTAAAAAGACCCAACTAAACGGAAATCCATTTTATTCCTAATACTTTTTGACAATATAATATAGTAGGCTATTTGTAACAGTAGCTAGTTCACAGTGACCTGATTGTCTCTATGGTATCACCCTTCCTATTAGCAAGGTACACATTAGGCTAAAGTTTAAAGTAACTGATAATAAAGTCATTCAGGTTATGGTGTTAGATCAAATTGGTCTTATAATCTACATTTTACAGCAGATCTACAGTAAATGTGACCCATATATTAGACTGTGCCGGCAAATAAGTTATAAAGTATGTTAAAAAAAAACAACAACTAATTATTGGTATCACTGTTGTGGTTAATCCGGAAAAAAAATAGGCTATTGTTCATGTATGAACAATTAATTTTTTTTATTTCTATACATTTCGAAGATGATTCTGTCTTTTCTTCTTCATCCTCCTCCCCTTCTCGATCCCATCAGACGTCACATGAGTAACAGTTTACAAAGGTTTGGTTTGCTGTAATCTCCCTGTGATTCTGTATAGAAAACCGATATTTTCGAGGTGGGAAAACCAGTTTGTCTCACAGCCCGGGCCAGAAATACCAGCATAGACTATTGTAAAGGATTTTGTTAGCCACTGAGTGGCACCTCTACTTTTCCACGCCTTAAGTGGCTGCCCAACATACAGTACACTACCTATTTATTGTGTGTGAGGTAGGCCTGCCAGCAATGCAATACGCCTGTGGAGCTGCAATTATGAGGAGCAGTGAGGAATGTGGATGAGTTTGTGTATGAATGCCCCCTTCTGGTGGATTTTGGATCCACAGCTGCTGGCTCAATGGGAGGGAGGGAGGGAGGGAGAGCCAGTGATGTGATGTGATGTGGGGGCCCTGGACGAAGGCAAGCATGGGGCCCCTGAAGGCCTATACCCTGACCCTTTTTCTATGCATCACATGTTGCATGCATGCCAATTTGTAACTGAGCAAAGCAAATGTTGGCTGACATGAACATTGCAGCTGATCATACCTGACTGAGAAATCATCAATATTAGGGCTGGGATGATATGCTTTTGTCCTGATTTGATTCTTTCACCATACATGGGTGCCCAATTCCATTTGTACTGCGATTTTCATTTATTGCGATTCTGGAAGGATTGTGATTCGATAGTACTGAGTGTTGAGATTTTCTTTTCCTTCTTTAACAAAAACAAAAGTTGAATAACACACGACTAGAGACAATATATCATGAGACATTTCTAAAAACGAATTGTTTTCTAAAAAGAATGCACATCACATGTCAGTCATAACATGGATTTTTCTGCTTTCGGTCAGAAAACGGATATGATGAAGTTGCCGTCAGCGGTACCGTATAAACAGAAACTATTTAGGTCAATCATTGGTAAAAAAAATATCGATCGAAAGAATCGATTTTAAAAACTGTCGCAAAAAATATCACAATACATACGATTTTGATTATTTCCCCCCACCTGTAACGAATACTAGGGCTGGGTTATAATAATTGAGTCTCCAGTTAAAATCGATCTTTGTTTGAGTGATCTGATATCCATCAGTAAGGCAGGAGTGAAGAAAAGGAGAAAGCACTTAACATCTAATATATAACAGTGTAAGAAGATCTGGGAGTGGAATTTTCCTCCAGGTGGCCATCTCGTGCATGTGTGTGTGTGTGTGTGTGTGATTGATTGTGTATGTAGGAGAAGCTGGGCTTCAGATGAGGGTTTGTGTGCCAGAGCTGGGGACAGAGTGACGCTGGGACGTGGCTGCAGTGCACTAGCTTGCGTGTGTGTGTGTGTGTGTGTGTGTGTGTGTGTGTGTGCGCGCGCGCGCGCGCGCGTGTTCAAATGGTGAACACCTGCTGCTGAAATCTAACCACAATTAAGGTAAGCGAGGCTCCTGTATCCTCGCTCAGTTTGTGTTGCTAGCACTGTAATCCCCCATCATTCCCACCTCCGTTTGAAACTGTCAACTGCCAGCAAAGGGTTAGGGTTAGGGTTAGGGTTAAGTAAATTGTATATCTCTCAGTCTGAGAGAAAGGGCTGCAGCAGTTAGAAGGGGATTTATAAGGAACTAGAAGGGCACTCAGAGAGTGCAGACCTCTGCCAAGGCATGCCCTATCTGGCAATTTCATTGTTACAAGTTGAGGGGGCGTTCACGGGAATCTTCCCAGTCGGGAACTCATTTTTCAACACATAAATGCTGCACAATCTCGCAATGTTATTAAGAGTAAAAAATCATTTGTGTATCCGCCCCTTGATTCAGATCCGGTCTCAAAATGTAATGTTTTTTTCCTTGACCCATGCTACACCCTTCCACCAAGTTTCATGAAAATCGGGCCTGCAGTTTTTCCGCACTGTAGTAGTGTCACTTTCTTCTGCTTCACAAACCTCCACATTTCTCACTTTGCCCATCTCTCATAAATGTCCTGTGTGGCTTTTATGAGGACAGTAAATTCTCCCTCTTCTCTTGACTCCGTAGAGCGCGTCCTGTTCTTTTTTTACTATCACACGATGACAGCATGATTATAACAGACATGACTCTCTACATTTCTTTCCCTCGTTGGACACTGACACTGTGTCTGAGCTCATATCTCTGTCATTCCTTCCCTGTTCTGTGTTTGCGTTCATGTTGTCCCTGTGTGTCCTGATAAGGACACGCCAAAATCCCACCAAGACGCTGTAACAAAGCCTGACGGGTGCTTTCCAAACAAGGAGAAATTGCATGTTCCCAGGATTCCAAGCAACGCATACCCTTAATTGTCGTTTTATTTTAGAAAATAGCCGGGGTCCGCAGCCAAAGAAGTTAAATATGGCTTTAGCAGCAAAGCGGCTTTACAATACAGATCCCAGAAGTGGGAAGCAGCTCATTGCTTTCTAGACGGAAGACATGCAAGGCTGATTTGTGGTCAAGCTTTTGTTACGTACACCCAGAATGCCTCTGCTCCGTCTGGACCAGGGTACGATGAGATGGCAAATCAGTCTGTGTGTACATGCTGTGGCCACAGGTTTGTTCGAACTTTGTCAAGGCCAAATAAAGTCATGTTTTTCCCCAATCGATCTGCTAAATCCTTAACCCATTCTTGTTAGTGTGCATTTGAGCAGCGTGGGCTTCAGCGTAGATACTCTTAACATAATATTACCTAAGAAACAGACTGAATTCATGTCACACAGGGTAGCTTCCTGCCTTGTCGATGTTTGTTGAGCCACTCTGTACATGCAGTTGGCTTTGGGTCCATCCTCTTGATTTGCTATCTATATTCTGACATGTTTGTACTTCATCAAGCAACAACACAAACACAACTCTCTTTATTGTGTATAAATGATCAGAAAACCATTTTTATGCTTGCAGAATGATTGAAACCAGGATTGTCTGTGTTGTAAATCTCTCAAGAGAGGCCTCTTGTTGTATGTCTTATAAACAGGATTTTTTTTGGCTTGGACTGCTAACATGTACAGTGTATAAATATTTGTATGGCTCCATGGGGGTCAATCTGACCAAACCTAGGCTGACGTTGAAGGTGAAACTGCGACCAAGCAGGCAAAAAGAATTTCCACTGTGGATTAATGGCTTAGACCTTAAATTCCACCCACCACATCCTTAAAGAGCAGGTTTTCCGCACTTTACACAGAGAGCCACACCGTTGTGGAGGCATGAATGTGCATGTATACTATATGCATTTAAGAGGAGTAGCTTACAGTGGGAGTGTGGATCAAAAGGCTTAAAAAACAATGGCGGCTTCTGAGAGCTGTGATTGTGAATGTTTTATCTACTTGCATCGCAGTTATGTGGTTTCAGAGCAGACGTATAGTTTTTAACTTATCTTAACGTATCCGGTGTATCTTTGTAATTTACTGGCTGTACTAAGCATGCTCAATGTCCAGTTTTTCTTACATAAAGTACTCCACATCCCACTAAGGAGGTTATGAAAGCAGAACTGCTTCCTAACAAGTAGGATGTGTTATGTGTGAAATAAATCACCTTTCCTTTATTTTTGTCCTGCTTTTTGCTAACAACAATCTCCCCACTGTTACCTATTGGGAGATTACCAATGAATGTGCCATATTTACAGCTGATTAAGGCTGCCCTTGGTAAGCTTCAGCCTCTCCGCAGCATAGTACTAGGGTTAGGGTTAGGGAGGGCTTTTGTTAGGGTTGTAGTTATGGTTAAGGCACCAGTATGCTATACTTTATCAAAAGTACTTGTTGGATTGGTCCAATGGCTTTGTAAACCCCTCCCTCCACACCTTTCCAATGTTGGAATTTGGGGGGCTGTGTCCGACAAGTTCTGTAACTTCCCAAAACCAACAATCCGACATTTACGGCCATTTCACACAGTGGTAGGCCACTCGCCTTTGAGTGTAGCGTGAGTGAGTTATTAAGACTTTCGACACTAAAGATGTGGTCAGGCAAAATGTCGTGAGAAGAATTTTTTCCCAAGCATGACCCAGCCCTTAGGGTTAGAGAAGGCTTACCCTTGGGGTAAGGGTTGGGGTCAGAGGTAGGAAGGGCTTGGTAACTGAAGCGTGCCATCAACATGGGGAGACTTCAGCTTTGATCCCTCATCTTAAAGGCAGCAATGCTGTGAGGTTAATACAGAAGAAAAACTAAACAAGGCAGCACGCAGGGATTGGCATCTGTAAAATCCTTACAAATCATATTCAGTCAAAAGGAATATTAGTATAATTCCCTTCAGCTAAGACCATGCAAGGTGAATAATTACAGGCAAAGTAGCTTGGATATCTTTGATCGTCTGCCAATCACGGAGATCTCCATTACTGTGGAGTTGTGGGATTAAGCTCCTAATGGCCAAATTAGCCTGTCTTGTGTGATCAAATGTGACAGAGTGGAAGCGTTTTTTTACCTCAAGATTCTTTTAACTTCTAGAAGAAAAAGCATGGCAGTCGGAAGTGTTTTTGGAGAGGAGCTTGGCCTTGGCTTTGCCATATATTACACATACCACACACAGCCATTAACATAAATTATGATATTTAAATTTGCCTGTATGCTATTAGATAACTAATTATAAATCTTTAGACTGAAAAATAATAAGCAAATGCTTCAAGTGAGATAAGCAGGACAACTGTTGCATTAGAAATCTTGAAAACCAAACAACACCAAATACTTTTAACCTTATATAAAGTTCAAAAATGATGTGGCTCCTTTATACTTACTCTTCCAGGATGTAGTCTCCTCTATAATTGTTGTTGTAGCACAGTCACAGGGTCCTTTTGGCCATCTGCCAGCTACTTCAAATGTCCTTATAGCCAACTGTTTTTAAGTGAATTGGAATTGGTTAAGTTGCAGACCTGCAAAGTCTTGTGTAAGGCTTAAAGGGTTTGTGTTAGATTGTTGAAGAAAAGGTGATGTGGCGCTGTTAGCATGTAATTACATGGGGCAATGTTAACACTGCAGTAGCGTAGTAAAAAAAACCCACTCCAGTCCTGCCTAGCTGGAGCAGATGACCAATCACAGCAGGCCGGCTTAGTTTAACCTAAATGATAGGGGCCACTACCTTTAAGGAGACATCTACATTTATACCTATTGGGGGGACAGGCCCACCGTGGGTGATGAAGCCATCGTAGAGCCAAAAATTACCTGGATGATCTGCGCTGCTTCCGCACTGTGCAGCCAAGAGACCTCTGCTGACTGAGCCGTCTACTGACTTTCCAAATGTTATCGGACCAAATGGATGAAAATGATAGTGAAACGAGTCATTTCAAGGAGATAGTGACGCTCAAAAAATGTATCCACTGATTTACAGATGTCTCTTTCGCCATGTAAGTCTACGGGAAAACATATTTTGGGGCGAGAGGGCATCACGTGATGGGCCCGGAATTGCAATTCCACTGTTTGGCCGATATGTTCAATTCGCTTCAAAGCCCGGTGACTTCCTGGGGGCTTGGGCCCCACAGGTAACTTTTATAACCGGGGCCTCATAGTGGGTTAATCCAGCCCTGGGTATAAAGTGTTTTTTTGACTTAAGACTTACTTGAGTTTCTTTTTCTCTTACTCTAACTTTTGACCTCCGTGATCCAAACAAAAGACGATTACAGTTCTGTCTTGTACAGAAGAATAAAGTCAGAATAGGAATTTGGTGCAGGGCAAACACTGCTGCATGGTGAAAAGCTTTCCTGTGCAGCAACCTTCCCTCAGCAGACCAGGTGGGTGTAACTTGGTGATGTGGCACCACGACACACCAAGCCTGTCCTGGAAATAGTGCTGGCCTCCGTCTGTGGCCTGGCGTTACGCAGTTATTTATTCAGCCCTTGCCACTGTTTCACAGCAGGTCACCTCCAGGCTCCCATACCTGCCAGCAGTGAGCCAGGAGCTGAACTGGCTGAATAAACCAAAAAGCTTCACATTTCACAGAGGAATCCCAAATGCACCACAGCACTGTCTGTAAGAGAAGCCATCTGCTGTGTGATGTCTCACATCAAAACCTCCCACCATGAGCAGAATAGCTCAAGTCAGCATTTCACAAGTGGAGCAAACTTTTTATAATTAGATCAACTGTGGCTTCTGCCTCTCCGAACATGGGAAAATAGTGCCAAAAAAGGTCGCAGTGGAAGATTTTTTTCCTTTGACTCAGAAAAGCAAACATCAGATATATTTGCCCTGATGCTGTATTTAAAGCTCATTACAAAAGAAGGCTCTATTGCTACCATTTAACATGTCCATTCTATTCATCCGCTGGCTGCCAGGTACAACAGCACTTTCCTGTTTTACTTCTCCCCGACCTTCAGCGGTGGTGATGGGTTAACACTCAGGGACTTGAGTCACACTGTGCTGTACAAACACAGCGGTGACAGTTTAGTGAGGAGGGTCAAGTTGTGAGAAACGACTGTCTTTGTCAAACAATGAGCAGATGGCGAGTTGGCTGGTGTTCTGTTTGCTGAACGGCCCATACCCGCCGGTCCACCGCACTGCACAACCTGTTTTTGCAAAAGGCACACAAAGTACAAAAAACATTTAAAAAAATCATTAAAAGTGATAAGGTTTGGTTTTTATTTTGGCCAGATTTTAAGATTATTTGACAAGTCTTTGAGAAGTCTTTATGCCAATACAGAGGAGTAAAACTGCAAAGATTAATTGATTGGTTGTCAACTATTAAATTAATTGCCAACTAATTTGATAATCGATTTAAAAAACATTCCAGCTTGTTAAATGTGAATATGTTCTAGTTTCTTCTCTCCTCTGTGACAGTAAACTGAATATCTTTGAGTTGTGGACAAAACAAGACATTTAAGGACGTCATCTTGGGCTTTTGGGAAACACTGGTCGACATTGTTTACCATTTTCTGACATTTAATACTCCAAACAACTAATCCATTAATCGTAAAAAAAATAATTGACCGGACAATCTGAAGACGTTACGGTCATTGTTTTTTTAGCAGAACTAGTTTCCTCTGACATAGATACTCCCTATTAAAACTGTTTTTGTTCTTCAAATGTCATTTTTCAATGCTTTGGGCAACACAATTCAAATTCCAGTAGGCTCCATTGTATTAGACTGGTGATAGAAGTTTCAAACGCTATCTGCATGGCTTGATACTATAAGAAGTTAGTGAGAATATATGTCATTTTGTAGTTTGGGTGAATTCCCAAAGTGTCTATTGGGCAAGAGATGTCTCCAGATTAAATTCAATGCATTGTGTATTGAAACAAGGCGGAGAGCGCGGTTCATAAAACCCTGAAACAAATTGATTTCCATAACATGTGAAAGGATCTAACTCCATCTCTCAACTGAGATTTGAATGTTCTCCTCTGGAGCCCATCAGGACCACTGAGACATTGGCTTGCCAGGCTAAATCTCCCATAGTTACCGTTTGCTGAATCCCAGCTGGGCATTAAAATGCAGCGAGGTGCAGGTTTTGATTGCATAATGTAATGAGCAACTGACTCAGTGCACTTGTTGTGTCAGGCAACATGTAAAAAAAAAAGAAAAGCCATTAACTTTGATGTTGTACATTATGAGATGAGCATGGTGTCCACGTGAAGGGGTGACTGTGCAGAGAGCCAAGCTGTGTTCACACAGAAGGCCAAAATGATTTGTTTATCAAAGCTGCTTTGTACGCTAATCGGATTTCTGCAGCGTAACCTGTGCCCTACAACATTAGTTGTTATAGTAACAAAGCTGGCAGGTGCATGAGTAAATGTCTTTGTTTTTTTAAAGTGCTCATATTATGCTTTTTGGCTTGTTCCCTTCCCTTTATTGTGTTATGTATCTTTTTTGTTCACGTTATAGGTTTACAAAGTGAAAAAGCCCAAAGTCCCCCCCAAAGGGACTTACCATCTCCAACAGAAAACACTGTTCACAAACTGCTCCAAACAGCTCTATTGTAGTCCAGCCTTTACTTCAGAGACAAACGTGGTCACTTTGGAACACACGTTATAATGCTCACCTAGCTGCTAGCATGGCACGCCCTCATACTCTGCTTCTGACTGGCTAGTAGTCCTTACCTAGGTACTGTCAGGGCACGCCCTCATACTCTGCTTCTGACTGGCTAGTAGTCCTTACCTAGCTACTGTCAGGGCACACCCTCATACTCTGCTTCTGACTGGCTAGTAGTCCTTACCTAGGTACTGTCAGGGCACGCCCTCATACTCTGCTTCTGACTGGCTAGTAGTCCTTACCTAGCTACTGAGCATGTGCGACTCCCAACAAAGATAGAACAGCAGTGAGATGTCTCACTCTGCAGCTAAAACAGAGAGCCCAACACACAGGGTGATAAGAGGAGCTGCAGCAATGTGCAGTACAACTAAAATATGGTGTTTTCTGAAAATTAAACCATGTAAACCTATTCTGGTATAACCTCTAAATACAATTATGAACCTGAAAATGAGCATAACATGAGCACTTTAAATTAAAAACCTTGTTCATTCTCATGCTGTCCCTTGTTTTATTCATAGGTGCAGCAATAATTCAGACATAGAGGTTCATTTATATATTTTATTGACCACGCTAGCAAGGAATGGCAACGGTGGTCGACATTTTGGCTCAAAGCATTGCTGTGCCTAAGTACACAGCGGCTAGCATGGCTGTAGACAGGAAGAATTGAGCCTTCTCATTTGTCCAGGCACCAGCATTCTCCTCCATATCAAACAGACAAACAGGAAATGCAAACATAAGTCAAAAGAAAGAAAAGGATAAAAAAAAACCTTCTCAGACCAAGATGTTTCAAACGTTGATTCCAAAAAGTTAATAACAAATTACTGCCTAACCGATTCAATTTAAGGTAATTTAACCGTTTTAGTTTGAACTCACATCAGCCACATTGGGGTGTTTACATGAGTCAGTACTCAATCCTCCTCTTCATCTGCTAGCTCTATACCTTGCACAAACAAATTAAACGGACCCTAAACCTTCCCTCTTTGTAGGGCTGTGCAATCAAACAAATTTAGAATTTGAATCGCAATTTCGATTTTGGCTCCCAACTAATTTGTCTTGTGTTCTAAATGAGGCGTACTTTCGCCCCTCCCGAAGACTAAACTCCACCATTTGAATATATTTTTTATATTATTTATTTTTTAAGGGGAATTTAAAAAAAGTTTCACAGTTTTGTGAGTTCAATAAACGCAACATCTTTCCAAAAGTCAATGAGTAATCGTGTTAAAAAATCGTGATTTCAATATTGACCAAAATAATTGTGATTATGATTTTTTTGTCCAAAATCAAGCAGCCCTACCTCTTTGTACATATTTTTTAAAATTTTTTTCCAGAACTTATTAAATATGAATGATACTCGCACACCTCCGGGACAAATTTTCACCCGACTTCTGTCTTCTCCTCAGGTTGGCCCTCATCGACAGGCTCATGGACCAGAGAGAGGATGAAGCCTCAGCGACAGGAAGCCAGACTCACATCGCCGAGCCCTCTTCAGCCATGAGCCCATCCCCAAAATGGCTGCCCGATTTCCTGAGACACCAACCGGCTTCGGGAGTGCGAGCCGCCTCGCCAAGCCTGGCGTGGGCACGACCAAATAGGGCTTCACCCATCCAGCGGAGGGCGCTGAGAACTCGTCGCTACACCCACTCGCGAGGTGGTCACCAACATGCCCAGCTGATGAGAGTGGGTTGCGTCCTGGGAACCTGCCAAGTGCAGAACCTCAGCCACCGGCTCTATCAGCTCATTGGTCAGAGCGGCAGACAGGACTCATCCCCCATCAACCCCAGTAGCCCCCATAGTTATGGATGAGTTGACCCCAAACACCCACAGCAAGTCTATCTATATCTCCATTTATTTATCTTTTAATGTATTACTGGTAGTCTTTGCATTAGTTTGATGTAGTCCTTAACCCTTGCTTATGTATCTCAAAATGACAATTATACTCCCATAAATGACTGTTGTGCCTCTCTACTTTTTGTGCTGATTGATGGATTTGAAGATTTAAATTCAACACCGTGACTGACTGAATCATTTTTTGCAAACCCGCAATTTGAGTTCAACCACCGTCCTGAGAACGTTTGTCTTTTTGTAGGGCGTTCAAGTCTCGTCAAAGTCTTTTTGGTTCCCCCTCCTGAATGCCCAAAAAAGAAGCCAAGAGGCCTCAGTTTGACATCTTAATCCTGTTAATATTAGAATGAAGGCTTGTCCTCAACACCATCCAGTGGCCTGGTCCTGTCTGCCAACTGAACCCCCCCAGCGGTGGATATTCCGCAGCTCATTGATCAAACACTTTCAACCTACACTCAGAGCCGGAGACCTGTCAAAACCAATGGATTCCCAAAGAGCGCGTAAATGACCCAATGAACCCTTTCAACTCTTTTTTTTGTGTGTGTCCCCCTTTGTGTTAACTTTGGGGTTCCCAAGTCATTTCACAACTGCATATACAATTACAATATTAATTCTGACATCCACAAAATATTCCGCAAGCTTTGTGTTGAGCTGGGAATTTGGCAGTCAGCAGGACTTTGTGTTTCAGGACCACAGTTTACATTGAAACCAGCCACAGCACTTGGGTTACACCCCCCCAGCCCGAGTTTAAGAGCATTCTGAGTCAGGACTTAACCACATAAACTCCACGCTGAAAATGGAAAAAGAAGAGGGTCGGCATCCAGTGCCTTGGAAGGAATCTACACAGAAACTCACTTCCCAAAGGATCAGTTTCAGTATTGCATTGGAGTAGCCCGTTGCCCAACACAGTAGGTGCTAAAGTGAGCCTTGGAGCCATGGGTCAGTGCTCCGTCGCACCACTGCTGGCATTTTCCCTGCTGGAGGCCAAGTCTGAAATATTAGCCTTTTCACGTGATTCATACGTTCCCCTTGCAAGTCAGGACTTTGGGTTGACAGCAGTTTATTAAAACTGACCTTATCATGTCAGAAATATGCACCGCCACAGCAGGAGGGGGGGGGGGGGGGGCTCATCCTCCCATGGTCCGCACACTCAGTGCTAAAACATAAATATAAAGAGCAAGGCATGTGGCTACCACAAATATGCACACACGCAGCCTTGAAGTTTGCAGATATTAAAGGGTTTACTTACCAAAAAAAAATTCCCCATACTTTGCAGAATATTTTTGGGATTTTCCAGAGTAACATGGATTCTTGTTCTTGAAATTATTTTAATGCCATGTTCTAGTGCTGTGAGCACCACAGACAAAATTCCATTCACCTCCTTTCAGGGTACAAAATTAGCACCATCCACCAGCCAAATGCTGGTAAATTATACAAGTGGCTGGTAGATTTGTTTCACCGCCCAGCCAAAAAACCAATGGTAATCTATTGAGGAGCTGGTAAAACATTCATTAGCCATTTGGCTGGGGGACAAAAAAAAGTTAATTCTGCACCATGCCTCCTTTGTCCTGGGGTGGAGGGAGAAATCTCTAAAAGTTGGCAAATACACCAATAGTAAGTCCAACAGTAATGTTGCAGATGAATGGAGAAAAAAAAAGGTTGACTGTTCCTTCCATTTCCTATAGTCAACACACTAAAGTAAACACACAGTTCGGTTGGCACCGTTGTTCACATGTAGTATGTTAAAGGGGTTTAAACTAGTCCTGAGACGACGGCTAAAAGCTCTACTGTTACATTTCTGGTTTCTTATGAGAGAGACCACAGCGACCAAAATGTTAGGTGTGCCCAATGTCAAATATGTACACAAAATAGCAAAGCATCATCAAAAATACATGCCCTGACATTTCCTTCTCTCTATATGTCCGTATCTTAAACAGTGGGCGTGTGATTGACTAAGAATAACTGAAGTCAAGCTCTACTCATCATCAGGCATGATGACATTTGACAGGCCTTAGTGCTCATATTATGCTTTTTGGCTTGTTGCCTTACCTTTATTGTGTTATATATCTTTTTGTGCATGTTATAGGTTTACAAAGTGAAAAAGCCCAAAGTCCCCCCCAAAGGGACTTACCATCTCCAACAGAAAACACTGTTCACAAACTGCTCCAAACAGCTCTATTGTAGTCCAGCCTTTACTTCAGAGACAAACGTGGTCACTTTGGAACACACGTTATAATGCTCACCTAGCTGCTAGCATGGCACGCCCTCATACTCTGCTTCTGACTGGCTAGTAGTCCTTACCTAGGTACTGTCAGGGCACTCCCTCATACTCTGCTTCTGACTGGCTAGTAGTCCTTACCTAGGTACTGTCAGGGCACTCCCTCATACTCTGCTTCTGACTGGCTAGTAGTCCTTACCTAGGTACTGTCAGGGCACGCCCTCATACTCTGCTTCTGACTGGCTAGTAGTCCTTACCTAGCTACTGTCAGGACACGCCCTCATACTCTGCTTCTGACTGGCTAGTAGTCCTTACCTAGGTACTGTCAGGGCACGCTCTCATACTCTGCTTCTGACTGGCTAGTAGTCCTTACCCAGGTACTGAGCATGTGCGACTCCCAACAAAGATAGAACAGAAGAGTGAGATGTCTCACTCTGTAGCTAAAACAGAGAGCTCAACACACAGGGTGAAAAGAGGAGCTGCAGCAATGTGCAGTACAACTAAAATATGGTGTTTTCTGAAAATTAAACCATGTAAACCTATTCTGATATAACCTCTAAATACAATTATGAACCTGAAAATGAGCATAATATGAGCACTTTAAAACCAAAAAAATGCAACCATATGTATATATCCCCACGTTTGGCGAGAAACATAATTATATTACATATATTATTTAAATACCAAGACTTTACTATATGGAAGCTTGATCAAAACCTGTAGAAAGTGCTTCAGTGTTTCACAGTAGGATTACAGACCAAACTGTTGGCCCACTTTCTGATTTGTTGTGTCAGTTAGAGTATCACATCTAGTACGTTTTTTTTGTTATTTTGCGTATGATTTCACAAACATGAACATTTGGTATTCCTAAGAGCATTAGTTTAAACTCACCAAATACCTGGCAATACTTGACAAATGGACCGACTTTACATGTGATCTACATCTTATAATATTGTATTCTTTTATATCTTAATCTGTGTCTCCTGATTTGACTTTGTGTCTTTAGTCTCTCAGCCCCATCCTGGCTCTCTGTTTCTCTTCTGTCTGTAACCACGGAGGTCACAGGGTAATATAATCAGTGGTTCCTTAGTCTTAAATCTAATCTGTTCAAAGGCTTGCTGAGGGGGACACATGCCTCTCTCTCTCTGCTGTAATGGAGCTAATCAATGTCTCGTGACAGATCATTAAAAGGCTTTTCAAACACTGAAAAATCCTGGTGGATCTCTCTACTTTTTCAAAATGTTCTGTTTCAGACGCATGTGTCAGGCCTATCAGGACACTTATCTCCTGTGTTTGATCAGTGCTCTGGACTATTGTGCACCCAGTCTTTATTTTTTATTTTATTAGCCTGGTATGTTTTTGTGACGTCAGGAGTTGCATCATGTCGAGTTGTGTGAGCAAGCTGTGCACTGCCGCTAATACCTCCCCCGTAGAAAAAACACAGCTTTCATGGCTCCATGTTGCAAAGAGGAATGAGTGTTTAAAAAAAAAAAAATGTCTCTTGTTAGTTTTGTAAGATAGTGTAGATCCAGGTTGCTGTTTTTCTACTTTAGGGTCACAGGAAAGCACTTTATTGCAAACACGTGTGTCCATAGTTTCTCACAACTTGAATCTCACACATTGTTCATGGACCTGTGAAAGTTGGACGAGGTGCCCTTTTGTAAATGTTGCATTTTGAGATTGTCTGCAAATGTGCTTGAAGACGTCAGCGCACTCCATGTGGCGTCAGGATGACTGTGAACGTTGTGTGCACCTGTGAATCAGCCAAACTATTTAAAGAAAGTAATGTATTTAAGTTATCTTTGTATGTTAATATCTGTACGTCACCAAAGACTATTTATCTCACCTTTTCCATTACTCCTTGAACATGACCTTATGGTAGGAAACAAAAGTCTTAACTGTAGTTAAAATGTTACTGTTTGTCAATGTCCTTCACTCTGTAAAATAAAGAACTAAACTGTAATGTGATGGAGTATGGAGTTTGATTTGAAGAAGGGTGCATTCCTTAAAGACATAAAGGCATACATGATAGAATCACATGAGGGTTTGAAATATCCTGAATGCACCAAAAAGGTTCTGAACATTCACAAATGAAGTGCAAAACATGTGATTCTGTATATATTTTTTAAAAACTTTCTTTCGAATCAATTCCACCCTCTTCCATGTAACTTTGCCCCTGACCAAAAAATCCCAAGAGAAGTCAATCAGTACAGGTCAGGTGGTTGGGGGGTGGGGGTGGAGGTGGGGGGGCAATGTTAATGAAACACTGAGAAACATATGATCAGGGCATCAGCAGTCATGTTAGCGCTAAAGGTTGCATGACTTGACAGAGTTAATGAGTGACAGGAGGTTTGGCCGACAGCAGAAACGCTATTGGTTCCTATCAGGAGAGAGGGAAGGGCGAGGGAACAGGAAGTATTCAAGAATGCATGTGTTTTTTTTTTTTTTTTTACAACCTAAATGAATGACAGTTTTTCGGGGTGTTGCAAGGTGAGGTGTGTTGTAGCTCAGAGGAACCATGAAGCAGAGAAAACATCACGCTCGCAAGAAGGTTTGCTGGGAAAAACTGGTAGACTTTTATTTTCAGTCTTCATTCGAGGTGTTCCAGTGTTTAAACACAGAGGGAACTCCTCTTTAAGGCGCTGGCACACCAACCTGATAATCGTCCGTCGGACAGTCAGGCGAGGTCGGTGACTCGAGTCTGTTCGGTGTGTTCCATGCCGTCGTCAGTCGGAGGAGCCGTCGGCCTTCATTTGGGCCGATTTGACATGTTGAATCGGAAGGCGGGCAGTCGGACTCAATGGCCAATCTGATTGGTGGTGTGCTAACCCGGAAATGACGAGTGGGATGAGCGCGACTAACGCCTCTCATAATCTGACGAAAATCTTTTAAACTGACTTTGTCGATCTGAAATGAAGACAGATTCAGCAACTGCATGGTCTATTTCTCGCTTAAAATGTTTTCAGAAACACGTTTCGGTGAACTATTTTCATAAAATATGAGATCGTATTCCGAACGAGCCACCATTATGGCCAATCAGCTGCCGTTTTTCATTTTTTGGGCGACAATACAGATTAGCACCGCCTGCTGTTATGGAGACGTATTACGTCTTGCGCACGCGCAGAACGTACGCTCAAGTCGGCGTCGCTTTGATGTGTTCTGAGGCACTTTTTTGACCAACTCGGGGAGCCTGATCAGTCCGACTGCCTTTTCTGCCGAAGGTCGGCTGTGTCAGAGCCTTTACTCTGCTAAAACGGTTATGATGCTCAAACAAATCATATCAAAACAGTCCCATGCAAAACTCTCACATTCTACTCACACATATAGGATTAGAGCCCGCCTCTCTAGTTCAAATTGGCCAATCAGGTCACAACTCAGGTCAGCAATAAACAAATTCAATACTTCATCTTTGTTAATTGATGTAGGAACTTAAAATAAAGAAAATGAAGAAAACCTAATGAGAATAAATGTTTAACAAAATAGTTAGCGAGGGAACAAAATAGTTAGTGAGGGAACAAAATAGTTAGTGAGGGAACAAAATAGTTAGCGAGGGAACTAAGTAGTTAGTGAGGGAACTAAATAGTTAGTGAGGGAACAAAATAGTTAGTGAGGGAACTAAATAGTTAGTGAGGGAACTAAATAGTTAGCGAGGGAACTAAATAGTTAGCGAGGGAACTAAATAGTTAGTGAGGGAACTAAATAGCAAAACAGTTAGTAAGGGAACAGGTGCTTCCTCACATGGAGACAATTTATTATTTAATATTTATTCAGTTTTTTTCTTTTCATATGCCACCCATCTGTGTATCATACATACACTGAATGAAACACTGTACTTTCATCTAGGATTTGTTTTGGGAAAATCTATTGCAACAAATGCAAAATTCTAAATAATCTGTCATTTTCTCTAAAATTCAGCCTGACATACAGTCTGTTGGAAACTTGGGGATCTTGCCTGGAATTTGAAAAACATACTCTCCTGGATTTAACTTTATACCATGAGGTAAAGCCTTGTAAAGAACAAGCTTTAAGAGTAGGAAGTTAATACAGCTGATCTCTAAACAAGCTGAACCCTAAAATGTCTAAGTAACGGAGCAATACTGGAATTAGTGTCATTCCAAACACTACTCGTTACGAAATATACTGTTAGTTAGTTAGCTGACAAGATGTCCACATTTAGACTCTAAATTAAATTATTGTTGAGGCACGTATATGTTAGATGGTAGGGACCAAAAACACTTCTCAATTTCATGGAAGTGCAATTCTTTATGACTGGAGTAGCCCAAACTGAGGGGACAGGGGAGTGTTATCTGAAAGGCAACATCAAGATGGTTTTAAATGGCTTTTAAAACTATAAATACACATTCCTCCGTCCCTGTGTCTTTCTGTTATAACTTACGTTTTATCACTATGTAAATAACAAATACCAAAAAGTCCACCAGCATGAGTTATGTCATATCGTCCCGCCTGCAGCTGATGTATGTCAGCCAGCAGGAACTGTGTCACATACTGGTGAACAATCTCTCCTTCCATCTACAATTTAGGCTTTTAGTTAGTCTTGGAGTCACATATAATGAGAGACTCATTGTGTCTACACTAAGCACTAACTGAAGTGTGGGTCAAGCCTTGTGGTCGGAGATAGGTGACTTATTGCAGTGTTTTCTAGCCTAGTGGAAACTCACAGATCTGGTTCATGTTGTCTAATGGAAAAAAAACAAAACAGAAATATGCAACATTTTACACATGATTGATCTGCACAAAGTTGGGAGCAGCAAAATGTTCCACAGCATTCAGGGGAATGCAATCCTGCAGACATTGTAACTCAGAGATCTGACACCCACAGAAGGGAGGGAAGTGGGAGAAGAGCTATACAGATAGTCTAAGCCAGGGCTGTAGTCAAGGACCACCTTTGTTGAATCCAAGACAAGTCCAAGACCAGGACTAGTCGAGTCGAGTTTGGCTTCACGGGGGACCGGAACACGTTCTTATGGTTCTGCATTGAATCTGCGCCGTAGGTATGTATGGAAGTACATACATGTAGGTACGCAGAGACCACCACTGGAGTCAGTACTTGCTCTAGAGCTAAAGCCCGTCACTCTCTCACTCGCTCTCCACAGAAGACCAAGAAGAGCAGTGAGTTATCATTTTTGAGAACCTAGAACCATGAAATGTTTGGCATGTTTGCTAAAAAAAAAATGCATATTGATGAATATTGTTTTGGTTTTACAGGCCAAAACGTTACTGATTTGGTTCCCCTCCCAGCTCTTATCAAAGTGTTGGTCCCAGCTGCAGCAGGAAGCTGTTTTCAGTGTCAAGGCTCTGATAAACCCACTGCCTGCTGCTCAGCTCCAGACAGCAGACAGACACGGTAGCAAGTATCTGTGAACATACACAGTGGTAGTAGTGGACCTCCGCATCAGCGTCCTGCGAGAAGCTATTGGCAGCTACAGACGGGGGTTCAGGTGTTTGGGACGGTCACGACAATGGCGGACGTGATAGACAGATGGTTCATCCAATCACCTGTTGGGTATTTTTTTGGAAAGTGCCTACCCTTTTCCAATGACTTCTCACATGGTCCATCTGGCTCTTCAGGTTACTGGTTTGTTCTCTATCGTATCGAGACGGTTCCGACAGTTCCGATCAAAGTATCAGTGATTCCACGCCAGCACAGGTGCTTTATAGGAAATAAAGAAGTATCCACGTAACTGACCTCAGGGGGATCATCCCCGTACATATGGAATATGTAACGGTGGAGATAGTCTCTTCACTAAGAAAGCCAAAGTTACAATGTAACCGAGCGTTCTTCCTAGTAGAACAGAACAATGTTTGGGTCTTTAGGCAAGGCAAGGCAAGGCATCTTTATTTATATAGAACATTTCAGCACAAGGCAACTCAAAGTGCTTTACATAAAACATTAAACATTAAAAAGCAAAGAGCAAGATAGGAAATAAAAAATAAAGTGAAATATTGACGAATACAAATATAATACAAGATGAAATACAAGAATAAAATTCACAGTTCAGTATAAAATTGTCCCCTTGTTTAGTTCTGACTCTGGGGACAACAAGCAGACCTGTCCCAGACAACCTGAGAGGTCTCTGTGGTTCATAGTGCAATAACAGATCAGAAATATATTTTGGCCCTAAGCCATTTAGTGATTTATAAACCAGCAGAAGTATTTTGAAGTCTATTCTTTGAGGCACAGGAAGCCAGTGTAAAGACTTGAGAACTGGAGTGATGTGATCCACTTTCTTGGTCTTAGTGAGAACTCGAGCAGCAGCGTTCTGAATCAGCTGCAGCTGTCTGAGTGATTTTTTAGGGAGACCTGTAAGGACACTATTACAATAGTCAAGTCTACTAAAAATTAAAGCATGGACAAGTTTTTCTAAGTCTTGTTGAGACATAAGTCCTCTAATCCTTGATATATTCTTAAGATGGTAATAGGTTGATTTTGTTATTGTCTTAATGTGGCTGTTGAAATTCAGGTCTGGATCCATGACTACACCTAGATAGTCTGTTGTTTTCAACATTGCCGCTTGAAGCTGAATGCTAACCTTTAATCGTTCGTCCTTTGCTCCAAAAACTAACACCTCAGTTTTTCCTTCATTTAATTTAAAAAAATTTTGGCACATCCAGTTGTTGATTTGTTCAATGCACCTCATTAATTTCGGTATTGGGCTATAGTCTCCTGGTGTTAAAGTTATATAAAGTTGTGTATCGTCGGCATAGCTATGGTGACTTATTTTATTGTTTAATATAATACGAGCTAGAGGAAGCATGTAGATGTTGAACATCTAGCAGCAGGTTAAAAACCTCTGAAAACGTCTTGACATGAATCCATCATATTATTAGCAAATATAAATCTGCCTATCAGTAAAAAAAAACATTATTGATAAGCTAACTGGCCTATAGGTAAGGTAGTCACTAACGCCATCCACAGACACAGTTCATCCTAAGGATTCCCTGTGCCACATGTATGTTTAACATTAAAACATGATTTATAAAATCATGCCAACAATTATTATTTTAATAGCTTAGTATTCTATGGACTAAAAAGGTATGTATAAACGCTTTAGGTGCCCTACACGTTATTGTAGGCCCAGTTTAATATGCAACTTCATTTTATACAATATAAGTAGTATGGGGTCCCTGCTCTGTCTCTCTTTCAGTTAAAGCTATAGTGCGTAGTTTCTGTCTCCCCCATGAGGAATTCTAAGTAATAACAAAACTGTCGGCGCGTCCACATGATACAAGCCTTCCGTGATCACGCACCACCCCCCTCCTCCTCTACGCAGTTGCTAGTAGCCAAGGAGGACACAGAGGATTAAAAAAACACGGACTCTTCAGAAGCTCGAAAGTCGCCGGAGGCCACAATCTTCTGAACATAGTCATACTGAGAAATCCAGAGAGAGTTGTGTGGAGCTGATAGTCTTAATTAGCTTTGTAGCAACTCATTTGGCAATGGCTGGAATGTAACGGATGTTCATTAATATCAAAAAGTTACGCACTACAGCTTAAAAGGGTCCTTGGCTTAAAAAAACGTTGAAGACCCCTGCCCTAGTCTATACCAGATTACTGGTATAGACACTAGACACTGTCCATTCATGTGAGTCTGGTAAACAGACAGAAGACAGACATCGTCCTCACCTCACACACCTGTCCGCAGAGGCCTCTGGAGCCACCATGACCCCCTTCCACTGTCATAACATTTACATTCCAGCACACGACACGACTCAGGGCCAACCTTTATGTAACTAACTGACTCACTACGTCCAGGCACATACTTTGACTACTGAGGAAGTGTGGAAGAGGACAAAGTGTGGAAAAAGCCAAGGAAGTAGTTTCCCTTCCCTTCAGTCTAAGCTAAAAACATATGTCCGAATGTGACTCTAGGCAGCTTTTCATTTGTATCCCATCTTTGCATTTTTTGGTTAATTGCCCAGTTTGAGTTTAAGCAGTGTGTGTACTTTGCATTTGGTTTTATTGATAGATGTGTGGCATGTTTTAACAGTTATTAGGCTCGTTTCAGATGAGCTGCGCCTCGCCTGTAAAGTGGACGAGAGCAGGCGGCAGCAGCCGGGGGGCGATGACAAAAAGCTGGTCAACTCCAGTTTCCAGCTGTTTCCAGCAGCCTTCAGTCTGAACAGGAAACCACAGAAACACTCACACCCTGTTAGGTCAGATTCCGATTTATTAAAATGTTATCAGACCCATATATCAGCTCGTACACAGTCTCCAGTTGTTTTTATTATGACAGAGTAGCTGTCTAAATGCTCTACATGCGATCTCTTGCTGATGTTAATAAACAACAGACTGTAGATGATCATTAATCTGAACAGATTTAGTCTCTCTGACTTCTAAATGTCACGATCAGCCACACAACATGTGTTCGTACAGAATGAGCCTTTAAATCAGACAATTAGCAGTTAAAAACCCTCCAATTAAAACACAATAAAAAGTTGATATAAAACGTCATCATGTTGAGTCGATTCTGAACCAATCAGCTGTTAGATCAGCCGAAAGGCAGGCGTTTCCCAGCATGCCCTGGGTCCGCCTGGGTCTTGCATCATTTGCATGGTTTTGTGGATTTTTAATTGTTTGTTGGACTGGGAATCAAGGTGATGAGAAGCAGCTGTGATTGGCTGGACCACCCCCCCCCCTCCACAGCTCAGGATGGGCCACAGGATAGTATGATGTGCTTGTTAAAGATGGATGTGAAACAGGTGCACAGGAAGAAGGAGGACAAAAGACAAAGAATCACAGGTGTGACCAGCTGGAGGAGAGTTTTGCTTTTAGTACTTTTAATGCTGTACAGAAATAACCTGTTTAATTTTAAATAAATGATTGCAGAATCATCCTGTGGAACACTTTTTTTGCTGGTAAAACAGGACCTCACACAACTGAGTGACACATACATACCCAATCGATCTCTAGTCTAAAAATGGAATTGATATTTTCACATGACTCTCACAAATCAGTGATCACAGATCTGATCTTTATCTGAAATTGAAGGAACAATCCACTTAACATTCTTCAACCGCTGTTGATCCGTTCAGTATGTTCCAAACACTTAGTTTCTACACATGACATAGCTAAATACATCACCCCCTGGGTTGGACTATCACCACCTAGTAGCTAATAGCTATTTACTGTAAGTGATTATTGGTTTGGAACAATCTGAACATACAGATCAACAGAAATATTTCCATGCACACTGACACTTCTTTGTCTTGACTTTTAGTTGCTTTGGAATCCAGTATAACTGCTACAGTATAAATCCATGCTGGCCACAGCTGTTGTAATCTGCAAAAGGAGGCAAGCTGCAATCTATTCAGAGCCACCTTTCAAGACTACAGAAGGTGAGAAATTCAGGATTTTCACACTGCACTTGCAGCTGCTAGCCTGCGACTAAGAAAGCTTTCACACTGGCACAATCTGAGCTTGGGTCAGCCTTTATTTTGGCTGACCCGACATGTTCAGTCGGGGACAGGGCAGTCGGGACTCACCCGGAAATGGCGAGCGGATGAACCTCTCAAAATCTGACGAAAATCTTTTAAACTGACCTTTGTTGATCTGAAATGAAGACAACAATCAGCAAGTGCACGGCCTATTTCTCTCTTAAAATGTTTTCAGAAACACGTTTGGTGAACTATTTTAGTACAATATGAGATCGTATTCTGAACAAGCCGCCATGACAGTCTGGCTGTGAATTTCTGGAGAAAAAAGAACCACGTGACGCGTTCGTCCAATCAGCTGCCGGTTTTCATTTTCTGGGAAACAATCAGACTGTTAATGGAAACAATACAGAGCAACGCCGCCTGCTGCTATGGAGACGTATTACGTTTCGCGCACGCGCAGAGCGTATGCTCAAGTCGGCGTCTCTTCAGTGTGTTCTGAGGCATTTTTTGGACCTCGGGGACCCGACTGATCAGTTCGACAGTCGGCCGGCTGGTTGGTGTGTAACTACCTTTAGTTTGGCTGGCATCCAGGCTAAACAAAATGTGAACAGGGTAGGCAAATGAGTACTCCCCAATGTGATTTTATTTGATCAACTATCAGGAGCATTTTTGCTTTTTCTGACTCCGCTTTTAGGAATCACGTTCTGTAGATACAGGGTGTTTTTTTTGCTGAGGCAGGAATATACAGTAGCAGTGAGTCACTGGAATGTATTACCGGTCCGTACCCTTAACAGGGAAACCAGGCCAGGAATTTGAAAAGATATCCTTGAGAAACCACAGGGCAATCACACAGAACGTATCCACGCAAAGCCTCAAACACACCTACAGAAAACGCCAGATTGGAAAACGCTGCATGTTGACAATGCAAGCAAGAAGTACACACACACAGCAACACACAAGGATTCCTGTTGTCATTTCTCAGTGACTTTGAACAGTCCATGGTTATCACAATATACACAGGAGGAAGATGAGTTTGGCTGCTGTCAGTTTCGCCCATAGGCGTCATTTACAGGGGGGATGGGGGAGGAAGCTATCGTAGCTTATTAGCTGTGTGGCATCTTCCACTTATTCTTTCACTGAACGAAGATCAGCTGGCTAGCAATTAGCAGTTAGCTCACCAGCCTTTTCACAAACTCACCCTGCTAGTATTGGCAAAATGTTACCAAGCTTCTAGAATCAAATGTTTCAGTGTAACACTTTCTGGTACGACCAGATCTTACTGTATATGTTAGTTTTTGACAACATATCCAATGAAGATGATAAGAAGAAAAAAGATCTAGAGTGCTCATAAATTCAAACTAATAAGGAAGGTGCAAGACACTCTTGTTTTAAAAAGCCTTTATGGGTGTGTGGGTTGTTACACAGCTCTATTATAGACGTACTAACAATTTAAAAAAAAAATAGCAATCTAAATAAGGAAGAGTGCCTTGGAACTGTTTTTATTTAAATTTTAAATTTTCACAGAAAACAGTGTGTCACTTCCCTTCAATTCCCCCACCCACTCACAAACCACCCTACTTCAGGTCCGAAACAAACGGGGACACACAACACAGATCCATGCACACTGACAAACACACACCAGTAAGGGCACACAACATCAAAAGATAAAAGTGAAAAAGTTAGACAAATTAAAAGAGATACAGGAAAAGAGGAGATGAAACAGAAAGGGGGGGGCACCTAGCGTTAAGTAGAGCAGTCCAGAAGGAGGGAACTTCTCTTTTGAACCCATTAAGATGATTGCTGAGGATTATTTTCAGCTGTGGAGCCAACTACCTGTCTCTTAGACCCCATTCCAACGAAGCTACTTAAAGAAGCACTACCTGTGGTCAACACCACATTACTAGATACGATCAATATGTCCTTATTAACGGGTCACGTACCGCAGTCTTTTAAAGTAGCTGTGATAAAACCTATTCTGAAAAAACCCACCCTCGACCCTGAGGTCTTAGCCAACTATAGACCTATATCTAACCTCCCGTTTCTCTCCAAAATCCTTGAGAAGGTAGTCGCTAATCAATTGTGTGACTTTCTGCATAGAAATAGTCTATTTGAAGACTTTCAGTCAGGATTTAGAATGCATCATAGCACAGAGACGGCACTGGTGAAAATCACTAACGACCTTCTAACTGCTGCTGACAAAGGACTTGTCTCCGTACTTGTCTTATTAGATCTTAGTGCTGCATTCGACACTATTGACCATACCATCCTCTTACAGAGACTGGAACATTTAGTTGGCATTAAAGGAATCGCACTAAGCTGGTTTAAGTCCTATTTTTCTGAGCGATCCCAATTTGTTAATATTAACGATAAACCATCCAAATACGCTAAAGTTAGCCATGGCGTTCCTCAAGGCTCAGTGCTTGGACCAATTCTATTCTCTTTATATATGCTTCCTCTAGGCAATATTATTAGGAAACACTCAATTAACTTTCACTGTTACGCAGACGACGATGCTGAAAAACTAGTCCATGCATTCGTAACTTCCCGGCTGGACTACTGTAATTCTTTACTATCAGGCTGCTCAAATAAGTCCCTCAAGACCCTCCAGCTGATCCAGAATGCTGCAGCACGTGTTCTGACAAGAACTAACAAAAGAGATCACATTTCTCCTGTATTAGCTTCTCTGCATTGGCTTCCTGTAAAATCCAGGATTGAATTTAAAATCCTTCTCCTGACCTACAAAGCACTAAATGGTCAAGCACCATCATACATAGAAGAGCTTTTAGTACCTTATTGTCCCACTAGAGCACTACGCTCCCAGAACTCAGAGCTACTTGTGGTTCCTAGAGTCTCTAAAAGTAGAATGGGAGCCAGAGCCTTCAGCTACCAGGCTCCTCTCCTGTGGAACCAGCTCCCAACTTGGGTTCGGGGGGCTGACACCGTCGCCACATTTAAGAATAAACTGAAAACCATCATCTTTGATAAAACTTATAGTTAGGGAGTGAGGAGTTGCAGCATAGTAGAGTAGAGTAGAGGGAGGCAGGAAGTACAAGCCCGTTCCGGCAGGGGAGAGTACGAGCCCGGTCCAGGGCCCCTCTCTTTAGCCTGCCTCTCTTAGTTATACTATTATAACTCTAGACTGCTGTGGGAAGCTCCTTCCAAGGACACAATGAGCCGCTCCCTCTTCTCTCTTTTCACTTGTCTCCTTTTGTGTGCATCTTAGTCCCAGAAATGCCTGTTACTAACCTATCTCTGGGGAGTTTTCTCCCCGGAGTCCCTTTGCTTCTTCTTCACCCAGAACATCGCCTTGGAATTGGGTGGCACCTACACCGGGGTCCTGGGTGCAGCTGACGCTATGGACTTACTACACCCTGCTACGCTCTGCGTTTCCCCGCAGTGTCCGACTGCGTCCTGCCGCGTCCAACCGCGTCCACCCAGGCTGCTGTGCCACACTACACCCCGTAACGCCCTGCTGTGCCCTACTATGACATGAACTACTATGACTACCATTGTGATCACTGCTTCACTATCTTTATTATGACTATTATTGCCACCATTCACCACTCCCCCAACTGGTGCCGTCAGACACCGCCTACCAAGAGTCTGGGTCTGTCCGAGGTTTCTTCCTAACAAAAAAAAAGGGAGTTTTTCCTTGCCACTGTCGCAATAGCTACTGCTAATGCTTGCTCTTGAGGCAACCACTGTAATAGTTGGGGCTTCGTAAAGTACAGAGTTTGGTCTAGACCTACTCTATCTGTAAAGTGTCTCGAGATAACTCTTGTTATGATTTGATACTATAAATAAAATTGAATTGAATTGAATTGAATTGGTGAGTATTTGTATCAGCAGGACGGTGTGTGTGTGTTCACGGTGATCAAGGAACATGTCAGTGCAACAGTGTGACTCACTGATGAATTTTGGACAACAATGCTGCTCTATGGCACAGAGGAAGAATACATTTTGGTCAGGTAGGCAGAGACATCCCACATTCTGCACTCTCCATAACACAACAATTAACGAACTCTACGCCATGCTCCACACACACACACACACACACACACACACACACACACACACACACACACACACACACAGTGCGTCTCACTATCTTTGTGGGGACCCGTCATTGACATAATGCATTCCCTAGCCCCTTACCCTAACCTTAACCCTTACCCTCACCCTAACCATAACCTAAATCTAACCCTAATCCTAAAACCAAGTCTTAACCCTCAAACAGCCCTTTAAACTTGTGGGGTCCAGCATTTTGGCCCCACAAAGCTGTCGGGACCCCACAAGTATACTGGACTCCCGGTTTTTGGACCCCACGAATATAGTTAAATAAGAACACACACACACACACACACACACACACACACACACACACACACACACCTGCCCTGTCTGCCAGCTGTGAGCAGCATACGTGCAGTCTCACACATCGTCTCCTCACTGGCCACATCCTTTTTTCCCAAACTAGTTCAACACATCATTTGCCTGGATGACTGGATTCTTTGCTATGTCTCTATGGTAACTTGTGAAATATTATAAGACATTTGGTTCCCTTATTATTAAGTTGCCTCATAATACAAACTTCCCCCCGTTTTTCTCTCTTTCCATTTCATTTTTCTGTCCATTTTTCTTTTAACCGCAGACCTGCAGCACTCAAAGCAAAAAGGTGCAGCATTAATCACCACAGTCTACTGTGCGGATTCAATACAACATGATATCACCGTTAGGTGTGGTTAAAGGTGCAGCACGGCACACTTCTGACCACACCCATCGTCGATGACGGGTAAATAATGAATGAATGAATGCCAAATAATGAAGTCAACCTGCTCATATAGCCAGCTCATTCCAAACAAGAAATCACGTGGCTGCAATATATAGAACACAGGCCATTTGTGCTGATCATCTCAGAGCAACGTCCACTGTAATAACTAATTACACAGACAGATGCCTTTCTTTATCCCAAAGGGAAATTGCAGAGTTACAGCAGCCATATCACATACACATAAGAATCCCAAAACAAACAACATACAGTAAGAACACTCAAAGAGTTATATAGGAAGTAAAATCATAAAAACCGAAAATCCTAACCAGAATCTGAAGTATTACTCAAATGTAGGCTCATACCCAAGCAATAAATATATGCAATGATCTCAATCTCACTGACTAGGTACATTTTAGTCTGGTTTTGGCCCTTATTCCGAAAAAGACAATTATTCCGACTAAGCTGTTTGTAATATTCCTGTTTACATGCAGCCGTGCAAAATAGGATTTTTCAAAGTTTTTCCACTGGTGGGGGGACTTGTTCGGCCGTGCAAACACATTCTCTCTCTTTTATTTATTCATTCTTGAAAAGTTTGGCATTGTGATGTTTAGGCAAATCCAAAAACCTGTTGATATCCAAGTCTTTCATCATGTTTAAAAGTAGCTGTGTGTCTCCTTCTTTACTTTTGGTTCATGCATCTCCACCGCAGCCTTGCAAAATGTTGGCTGAGTGATTTGTGGACGACAATCATGGCAAAACACAGAGCTGACTGTAATTCGTAAAGACCCAAGAGGCTGTAAACTGTCACAAACTGCAGTAGAAACCCAGATTGAGACACAGATTCCGAATGCGCTGTGTACACGTCCAAAGAATGCTTCTTATACCCGAATAATACCGGCATATCCCACATTTCTTACATGGAAAATGCTAAATTAGGAAAAAGGCTGCTCACCGAGATGATTAAATAAATGACTGTTTGAACCAACGTCTCCTTCCAGGCGGCGCTGCTGGGGCACTAGGATTAGGCAATGGTTATGATTATGGTTAGAGTTAGGGTTAGGTGTCTTGAAGTCAACAGTCGCAGCGCTGCCTGGAAGGAGACGTTGGGGGCTTAAAACACAATCGAGCATTTGAATCACAATGTAAAAAGATAAGACTAAAGGAACTTTGAGTATAGCGGGATTTGTGATTCCACTTATGGTGGTTCCATTCCCCATATAAAGCTGCCTTGATGGGAACTTTCCATTCATATAATCAGCATAACGGTTCCACCAGCTGTTGGTGTGTAAATATTGTCTTGGCACGCATTAGGACCAACTGAGCCTCATTTGACTTGCACTAAAGTTTGCCTCGACCGAAGCACAGGTGTGGAGGCAGGTTTTTGCCTCAAAGATTGAAATGTCAGGAGCTGCTGAAGTAAACATGGAGTCAGTGGTATTGATCCGTCCTATCAGCAGATTTTGTGCTGTGACAGAGTCAAAATGTCACTAAATGCCCTTTTTAGTAATCTGGAATCTTTTGACAGTCCAGTGCAGAGGTTTGACTTGGTGCCCAATTCATTTCCGTTTGGATACTACATAAGTTACATAACTTTCAGGCTCTGGCATTCTGCCAAAAGTGGTGTGTAAGCATCCAACAACTCCACAACAACCTGAACTTGAACTCTGACATCCCGATGATGTAAAATGGTACGTGTCGCCACCTATGATGCATGCGATGCCAGCTCCCGACGAAAACCTTCATCAGATTCCAAGAGGGATCAAGAGTAGTGATACTTTGTTATATACACACACACACACACACACACACACACACACAGAGCACTAAGTACCGGTGACCTTAACCCTAGATTGCTGCAGTTGATGGATGTTCAAACCTGTTTGACTATGACGCAGCACTTAAACAACATCATTCCTCAAACAGTAAACATAATAAGACAAACCATCCACTCCCACAACTAATAAGCAATACTATCTTAGGTCAAATGATGAGGAGTACCACAGTATTTTCCATAAATGTACATATTATGTACGTATTAGTATTTGTAGCTCTGTGCACATGTCAGTCATATCGTTGCATACAGAGCATTTAGCATCTTTGATAAGACATTACATTTCAGTAAATTAATTGTTGTCTTCTCAGGCAAGAAAGCGAAACATTAAACTAAATCCATAGGCTGAGATATAAGGCCATAAACTACGGAAGACGATAAGGGCCACGTGTGAAACATTAATTTGAGTTTAAAGTCAGAATTCTGAGAATAAAGTCAGAATTTCAAAATTCTGATTTAAAAAAAAATCTCAGAACTCTGAATTTGTTCTCAGAACTCAAATACGTCACGTCAATGACCAATCATTTTGTTAAACTGACAGAGAGTAGAAGGCTGACTGTACAGGCTAAAGGTATTTCCCCTTAATTGAATTTCAAACAAGGTGTACTCAACTACAAAAGATCTATATGCCAGGAACAACTGCTCTCTCACACAATTAGGAACAAGTCAGCAAGAGAATATTCCTCAAATATCTCCACTGGTGATGAATGGGACTCTGATTTTATAGACTCACAGTGTAGTTGATAATTGACATAAATATACTGATTTCATTACAAAAACTACAATAGTTACTGAAAAATGTTACATCACCCAAAACAGGACAAATAACAGTAATGATGGTCTTTATTTATATAGCAGTTAAAAACACTTTTGCTCTTAAAAGTAAATGTCATTCAGTGACATGAAAATTAAGTTAAACATTTTTATTTTTAGAATGAAATGCTCATAACTCCCAAATTATATAACATACATAAATCAACCAGCAAATTGTGGAACTATATATAAAAAAAAAAAAACACAAATCACATATGAACACGAACCCCCCAATATTAGAAATCGGTTAGATATTATACAATCCAATGTGGGCTAAAATTAGATTATCATTATGGAAAGGAAACATGACAAAAATACCCCACATTATAGAAAATATAATACAAATCAAACACAATGGTAAAATAATGGAATTAATTAACAAAACCAAACTCAGTATTGATATATTATTATAGTATATAGTGTTATATAATATATTGGAATTTTGGCCCATGGGTAATTCCATACTGTAGATTTAGTTGTGCCCCCAAACAGACTAAGTTACCTAAAATGTAATGTAGAGTTTCCAATTTGGAATAGGGAAAAATGTTGTCTACAATTTATTGTTCTAAATTTAGTAAAAACATAATTTAAAACTCTTTGGAAGGTGAAGTGATGGACTCCCAAACTCTCTGAGACTGTACCATTGAGACCCCACAGGCTCCACTCAGACACTCTCTGAGACTGTACCATTGAGACCCCACAGGCTCCACTCAGACACTCTCTGAGACTGTACCATTGAGACCCCACAGGCTCCACTCAGACACTCTCTGAGACTGTACCATTGAGACCCCACAGGCTCCACTCAGAATCTTGACCATTTCTGTGGCGCCTCCAAGTGGAGCAGAACCAACAGTGCATTAACCCTCGGAAGACAACAAACTCTTTAGGGATTCTGTAATGCACTTGAAGAGTTTTCCGGTTTATAAATGTACAGTTTAAAGGAATGCAATATTTACTTGAGACTTCTTTTTTTACAGGTTGGAAAACCCATTGAAACAACACTTACAAAAATGGGCAAATTGTTAAATTTCTGCAGTAATGAGAAACCAAATAAAAAAAACACAAAAATCATTTACATCATTAAATAATTTCATCATTTACATGCCAATTATTCCTGCTATGGTTAGTCTAATCACTGTGATTGACAGAACAAATGATTAGGGGAGTTGAGTTTTTACCAGCATCATTATGACAGGAATTAAAATATGGGTAGAGTTTCTCAGTGAAGTTACAGCCACTGAAGGAGTAGATGAGAGCTGCAGCATCTACGTCATAAAAGGAGACCAGACCCTCCTCATAATCCACAAACACCCCCACCTTCTGAGGCCGAGACTTCAGAGTGAGAGGGGTTGAAGGGACAGTGAGAGCGTTGTACTGATCTCCAATACTCAAGCACACAGTCCAGAAGCCATTCATAGGGCACAATGATAAGATGCTCTTCCTGTTGATTGTCTCTCTGGCCACTCCTAAAGCCCAGGCAGTCTTCCCTTTGACTTGAACTTCATAGTAAAATCTTCCTAAAGAAAAAAATTGCTTTCCTAAGACAGAATTACAAGATAGTCTCTTTGGGTTGTCTAGAAGATTCTGTTTTTTATCACCAAGCCTGACTTGCTTCCCATCATCAGACAGGATAAGATATAGATTGGCTGTTTCAGGATCAAAAGTCACATCCACTGCAAACTGCTGAACCCTCTTCAGCTCAACAACACCACACAGCTTCTTCATCTCTTTACCGAGTGTCTCCTCCAGCTGAGCCAAAGCTCTCCTCATAGTCCCCTCATATGATGAGTGAACTCTGACCTCTGTCCAGTCTTTGGTGGGCGGAGCAGGGTTCAAGGACGGGAAGCTTTGGAGGAGTTGTAGGTGGTCTTTAGTACGTGAGAGCTGCTCCAGCTCTGAGCTTCTCTTCTTCAACTCAGAGATTTCCTCTTCCAGCTCTTTGATGAAGCCTTCAGTCTGTTTCTCTGTTGTTTGGTGCTTCTCTGTAATTACGTCAATGAGCTCAGCCAGACTTCTCTCAACAGACTTTATCAGAGAAGTGAAGACCTGTAAACTGGCTGCTGTCTCTTTGTCGGCATCTTCCTTGCTGAGCTTCACTGACCGTTTGAGCTCCTGAATCTTCAGTTGTCTCTCCTGGATCATCTGCTGAACTTCGGCCTCTGTCTTTCCCAGCTCAGCTTTCTTTCCTTTATATTCTTCTAACAGAGGAACAATAAGATGAAGCTTGTGACTTGACTCGGTGCAGAACTGACACACACACATCTGGTCAGTCTTACAGAACAGCTCCAGAGGTCTATCATGCCTCTTACACATTCTGCTTTCCAGGTTCTCCACAGGATCAGTCAGCTTATGTCTCGTCATAACTGTGACTTTCTGGTGAAGCTCCAGATGAGCCTCACAGTAGGAGACCAGGCACACCAGACAGGATTTCAAGGCCTTCACTTTGGTTCCAGTGCAGACGTCACAGAGAACTTCTCCTGTGTTGGCATGTTGCTCCTCTGAACTGCTGCAGGTCTTCTTTTGAACTGACTGCCTGAACTGAGCAGCCATCTCAGATATAAAAGTGTTGATCCGAAGTTCAGGTCTTCTGTCAAAAAGTTCTTTACACATGGGACACTGTCTCTGGACATTAACGTTCAAGTGTTCTGTGATGCAATTCTTGCAGAAGTTGTGTCCACATGGTATGGTGACTGGATCAGTGAACACATCCAGACAGATGAAGCACAGAAACCGATCTTCAGAGAGGAGACTGCTGGCTGTTGCCATGTCTAAGAAAAAAAAATTGAAAGTAGGAAATAACTTGGAAGTAAAGTTAACTTCATTTTAATATGTAGATCAAGCAAGCCTTTTGCAATGATTTTAAGGTGTATTTCCTAAAAAACCCAATCATGCTATTTTTGGATTTACCCCATCTGTTAGTGTGTTTTTAAGTTTTTAGTGTATGTAATAGATGTATAAAGTTGAAACGATGGTGCCTAAACACACTTTGCCCACATTCCTGTTTGAATCAGTGATGTCAGTGAAGCCAGCCCAGTTTTTCATACGTGCTGCCCATTGGTGCTGCCTGAGCAAGCACATCCCGCCCAATGACTTGTTTCAATTTGGTTGACCAATCACAACAGAGTGGGCCAGCTGACCAATCAGAGCAGACTGGGGTTTTCAGGAAGGCGGGCAAAGAGCTCAGACAGAGCGTTTCTGGCAGAGTAGCTGCAGCAGTGGGCAGTATGAGAAACATATGATTTTTTTGAACATTGAAGCAAGTAAACATATTCTAGTAGACCCTAAGAGTGCACATATGATGCTGAAAAGGAGTATAATAGGGGCTCGTTAAGTGTAGTTACTTAAGAAGACCTCCAGTTTCTATTAAGATCTTTTAACATTTAGGATTGTTTCTGCTGCAGGATTTGCCATTTCAGCAGTGCAGTGGCTTCTTGTTCATTGAGGGGGATGAGAGATCTACACACGAGTCTAACCTTACCTAGCCAAAGGCTAGCCTATCGTATACAATCATCATGAAACCAAAGTCCAACACATGACCAGTACATAGAATATGCCAGGGGTTATATCAGGCAGTCTCAAAAGGAGGAAAATATAAATGTAGTAAGGTAAGAATGATTAATCAAAAATACTTTTTCACAAATACAATGATCAGCTGTACTCACTTGTTGTACTCAGAGGCTCTGTTGTACTGTCCACCTGAAGTTGTTTGTTGAGAGAGAGAGAGAGAGAGAGAGAGAGAGAGAGACTTGTCCGGACTGCAGCAGTGCTTTCTGTTACTTTTTCAGTTTTCTGAGTTCCAGTTTCTTTTTACTGTAAAGCATGTGACTGTGAAAACACTCCCCTCCCCCTTTCCCATGCTCTCCATACAAACTATTGTATAACTTTGAAGGTAGCCAAATTTGAATCAAATTTAAGGGGACAATCTGGCTTCAAGGTGTTATGACGGGAATGTCTGAAAAGCACAATTTCTTTAGGAAAAATGCAAATTAGTATTGAAACAACTGGGAACAAAAACCCATTTATGAGAGCCTGTTTAACCTGCAAACTGACAGATGAGTCCAAATTGTGTAGTGACATTGCTTCAGATTTAACATATTGAGAACAGAGGAGCTGCTCTTTACAAGCAACTACTATTAACCCAGGCCATTTCCTTTCCAATCAGCTCATCAGATCCTTTAGAGAGGACTTCTAGGGCTGCCATGCCCTCTGGCGGCCATGTTGGAAAGGTTCAGCTGATCAATAATTATAGCATGCAAACATTTCACACCAAGATTTCCTGATTGGATTCGTTTTTACAAATTATTAAAATAAGGGAATAGGTTAAATAATTCTTTCTTCACAAACTGGCTCAAAATCCCAATATTTCTTTCCTGTACATTATGTACAATATTTAGTCTTTAAAGTCTTTTTAAATAGATGCTTTTGGTGATTATCTCATCATGTTGTTATATTTTGACATTGTTGCAGACAACTTTAATAAATAGACTATAAATAACCATAGTCATTTGATTCACTGTCTACAGCCATGGTAGCATCCTGTGAGGCTATACTACAGCAGGGCAAAAAGCTAAATGTGAATGTCAACATGCTCACAGCAACAATGCTAATGCTAACATGCTGGCAGGTATAATGTTTAACATGTTTTATGTCTTAGTTTAGTGTGTTAGCATGCTTACATTGCTCAATTCGTGTTAAACGTAAACAACAGCTGGGGCTGATGGGAATGTAATTAGTTTGATAATACACCAGTAATCTCGAGTTTATTTCTTGGTCCAACAATGTCCAGGAACTGGGAATATTACTTTATTTAGGCCTATTTATTACCTTTTACAGTTGGTCCTTATAATAACTAATAATATATCCTTTGTAGTAACAGGACACATTTATTCTGTTTCAAGATTTCAATGCTATATTTGAAGCATAAAAATACCAGTAAAGAAATGTAAAAATCAGAGTTCTGACATTTTATTTTAGATAAGCATAAAAACACATTTCTCTTGCTTACCACAATTTAAAAAGACAACAAAATCTTTTCACTTTATACACATTATAATCTTTTCACTTTCACTTTGAACACATTCCTACAAATAATATTCTAATATTTTTTACAGGTATCTGTCACAGATTAGTCACATTTTGTGTTTTAGCTTACATACATAGTGTAGAGAGCATCATCTCGGCCAACATGGTTTCTAAGACATGTTTGACCAAAAATCTTTCATTTTCTAGAACATTCCTCAGTATTAAATTCTATTTCCTATTAAAGCTTCCGCCATTGTTCAAGTAAGTCCTGGACTAGGAGATAATGCCGTCTCTAAATTCCTTGCGGCAAAATTTAAAGCGACGCACAATACGGCTGTTCATGAATACAAATGATCAACATGACCGACAAGGGACGCCGATCATTATGTATTATGTACTACTAATTAGGATTCATGTGGATACATGCAGTGGTGGAATGTAACTAAATACTAGTACACTAAGAACTTAAGTACGGTACTTAAGTACAAATTTGAGCTACTTGTAGTCTTTTCTTTTCATGCCACTTTCTACTTCTACTCCGCTACATCTCAGAGAGAAATACTGTACTTTTTACTTTAAACTACCCAACAATATTACGGCCTACAAGTCCAGTTGAAATGATTGGACCATTAATCACTTAGTTGATTGACAGAACTGATTGGATCATTTCCAGTTTCTAAAATGTGAGGATACTTTACTTTTAATAATTTAGGTACATTTTCCTGATGATACTTAGATATATTTACTTAAGTAACATTTTCAATGCAGGACTTTTACTTGTAACAGAGTATTTTTTACAGTGTGGTACTAGTACTTTTACCTAAGTAAATGATCTGAATACTTCTTCCACCAATGGATAAATATGAGTGGACAGGAGGGTGAGCGTGAGCAACCAAATCTCAATGTGACTATTTTGTTATAGTTTTGTGACTGGTAGCCTGGTTCCTTTTTTATTCAAATTTGAACCTTGGTAATATATAAATTGTCAACGTTTATAAAGCTAGTATGAAACAACATGGTCAAACACACAGGGCGAAGTACCTAAGAAATACTTTTAGTAGTCCAGCTACGTAGCCCAGTGTATGTACAGTCAGATTGTCCGAGCACCTCGGTTGTCTTTTTCTAAGTGCTTATGAATTCTCCTTCACATCTTTCCTCGACCTCATGGTGTGTTACATCGAGGTCAAGTAAAAAGGTTTTGAAAAAGACGTTTTTATTTTTTTTTTTTACTATTCCACCGCAGCCCTGACCTGCACATGCTCCATGTCCGTCTGTGGCTCAGACATACGTTCCACAGACCTCAGCCTTTGCTCTCAGGCCGCACCAAGGAGAACCTTCCGGAGGGGTCTGGGATGAACCACTTCTCCCACAGATCCAAGTGAACAGCAGGGTAATTCCATGGTTTAAATGGACCATTCCAGTGCAGCAGGTGCGCCTCCTGTAGGAAGCTCTCTGAATAGCGGGCATCTGGACTCCAGCCTGGACACACAGGAACACTTTTTGAAATATTTCAGGTTTCTTTATGTCTGTTTGTAGCAAAGTTAATGTTAATTAGTGCCGCCCTCTGGATACTGTCCCCATGCTCAATAAGTTAACTTGTGATAAGCTCCGTTAAAATACTTAATTTTTATTGGTAAAAGTGTGTTTTCTATACTTTGTATGCTAAGATTAGCTTCCAATTACCACAGCAATTATGCATTTAGGAACTACTACTGAAATTCTTCTGTATGGTAACGGAGATGTTGATCTTACCCAGGTGTCTGACGTGCCACATTGGGTCCAGTGTTGTGTATTTGTCATGAAATACTATTAGCATGGGCGGGGCCGCCACGCCTCCAGCCATGGCACTGCTGTATATGTTCTGCCTGGTGGGGAGGAGAAAGAAGAGGGTTTCTGGGGTTATAGCCTGCATGTGTGAAATGCAGTTCAGCCAACATACACAATACGAAGAGAGACGGAAAAGTATAAATAATATAACAATATAACAATGACTAAAAAATCTAAGAAAGTGCTAACTGATGGCAAGGTTGGAATTTTTCAGCATACTTTTCTTAAATTTCTTTTTTTTGGGGTGTGGTTGGGATAATGTCACAAACCGGCACACAACCTGAAGCAAAGTGTATATCCACAAAATCTGCAGTACAGGCCACTAATACTCATGATTACAAGCTTTACACAGGTTATACTGTACTTTAAAATGTAATTAGAAACAAAATGCTACAGAGAGTAAGTCCAATGAAGCTAAACATGGAGTGGCATGCTCTTAAATGGCTTAAAATGTGACTGTTGGTTCTGGTCTTAAAGGTCCCATATTCTGCTCATGTTCAGGTTCATACTGTACTTTGGTTTTCCACTAGAACATGTTTCCATGCTTTACTTTTCTTTGTTTAGTTAGTTAATAAAAAGATGTATTATTTATTAGCACACAGACAGTCAGGGAGCATAAACCACATGAGAATTTTGGATAAACAAAAATGTATCATCTGCATAGCTGTTGAGATTAACATGATGTTGTCAGATGATACGATCACCGGGAAGCATGTATTTACAAAACCAGAGGGACGGGATAGCTCTATCACAAAAAGATATGAAAATGGCATGTAGTTTGTATTTAAAGAAATATTTGTTTTCATATGGTTCTACTTTGCCAATCAAATTACTGTATTGTTTCTGTACTAGATAAAGTCCTTAGAGCTTGATCTTTGACCTGGACATGTGGTAAAATGCAACGTGAGGGTTTCCAGAATCAGCTGGTCACCGTGCATACCTGAAATTCTCCTCCATCCATTTCTCCAGCTGTTTAGTGATCTTCTGTTTCTTCCATTCGCTGACATCTGCCACAAACACTCCAGGGTTGAATGAGCAATCTGTTGGGTTGATGCCCAGGTCTCTAATTGTCTCTTTCCTATAGTCCAGGAAGCCCATGTAGGTTGTCTAGGGGACGAGCTCAGAGTAAAGCATGCCATACTTCAATAACCAAAGTATCTTTCAAAGATATAAAACATTCATAACATTTGGAATCAATTATTCTAATGGTCTAAAGTGAATACCCTTTGGTTGTGAGTTTACAACAAATAGCATGAATTCACATAAATTCACATCCAAGTTGAATGATGCAATTAAAAAAAAGAAATGCCCAGGGGCTCGCGTGAAAATAGATCTGGCACGTATCTTAAGTGGAGTGGAGAGCCGCTTCACGCACGCTTCGCAAACTATATATTCTTTGCAAATTCTGCACTTAACCCATTCAGCCTTTTTTTTCTTATGCAACAGTTATTTTGTATGTATATATTTGTTTTTCTGTATTTGTTTATTTCATATTCATGTTTAATATGTTTGTTTGTTTGTTTATGTATGCAACTTTCACCAAGGAAAATTTCCACATAAGTGTCCTTATTGTGGCAATAAAACCTTTTCTGATTCAGATTCTTCTGGGACACTCTGCGGCGTGGCTGGTGGAATATCAAGCATCGACTTGAATGGGTCGCAGCGCCTCCCGAACGCAGCACAGACACGCCCGGTGGAAAATAAGGGTGTTTTATTGCTCGTCACACTGACAGGTTAATACACAAAGTGGTATGATAAAATACATAAAAATCCACCTGCATGCCGATGCTGCGCACCATCTCATGTGTGGAGGGCAGGTCGCAGTCAGTGGAGAAGGCAGCAGCATGACCTGGCTTCAGTTTGATATTAAACAGATCCTTGATGTCGCCTGAAACGCATCAAAAACATATCAACAATATATACTGTACACACACCCTACACCTGTTACAGCACTATTGAACTCTGCATGAAATATATCTCTATTGTTAAAAGTCTGGCTAAAGTAACAATAAATATGAACGATACAACACTGATGCTATGCGCTCTAATGTTAGTAGTATCGTAGTTTTAATAAAGATCAGTAGGGGAGGGGTTATGTTAAGGATAGTCTATATATATATATATATAGACACACACACACACACACACACAATGTTTCATTGATAGGATTGCCTCGGTACCGCTGGAAGTTCCGCAGGATGTCCCTCATTTCCACTTTCCTCGTTCTTTGTGTTAGCGTTCTAAAGTCTGGTGGATTTCTGAGGACTATGGTTAACTGCTCCTCAGATCTCTGCAGGGTAAATCCAGACAGCTAGCTAGACTATCTGTCTAATCTGAGTTTTCTGTTGCACGACTAAAACAACTTTTGAACGTACACGTTCCACCAAAACAAGTTCCTTCCCGTGGCTATTTTGCAGCGGCACCGTGGCTTCGTCTGGTGCTTAGCACCGCCCAAGACGACTGTGATTGGTTTAAAGAAATGCCAATAAACCAGAGCAGGTTTTTCTCCCAACCCAGGAATGTTGTGTGGACTAGCCAGACCCTCCTCCGCAGCGCTGTGGAGGAAGGTCTGGCAATGCGAGAATATGTTGAGGATGTCTCCAGTTTGTTATCGAAACATAATTTCAGGCCGCCCCAAAAAAAAATCTTGGACACAGTCTAACTCAACAATTCCGTACTACACAGTTTACAGTCCTCTCACATGTTTTCAACAAGTAACTTCTAACGTGTATAATGGGTTTAGAAATACTTTTTTACAAATATTTAAAGTGTAAGGTATTGTAATGTATATATTGTATACAACTTTTTGAATGTCACCTCTCAAAATTTCTTTAATCTCTTACTTTTATTTCTTTATGTTTTCTTACCTCTCAGCCATTTTCTTTTTCTGCTGTAACATGTGGGTTAAAAGTCTGATGCTTATGTTATAATGTTTAGCTGTAAACCTCAAAAGTAAAAAGTAAACATACTTGGCAGAGGATATTATAATTACAGGTATAATATCACATAATATCTGTATGGTGAGCTGTTATTTGTAATGAAATCTAACAAATCCAACTACATAAGTCAGTGAGTGTGACAGTGAGTGTTAGGGGATAATCACTGAAAAAGGCACTGTTTTTAACAATAGGTCAACCTTAAAAACTTTTTTATCTTAAGGATACATAGTATGAAGGATTTTACACATGGATTCCTTCCAACCATGATCACATACATACCCTGCACAATGACATCATCGTCTAAGTATATCACCCTCCTATGATTGATGTCAAGCAGAGGTAGGTAAAAACGCACAAAGTTGAGCTGCAAAACAAAAACAAAAGTTATTATTACACCTCCTTTGAATCTTTTTCACATTTCAAACAAATTGTAATCACATTTGTAAATGTAAACAAATTTGTGTTTACCGTGAATGGCCTATTTCTGATACCAATTAGGCTATCCATTTCATAGTACAAAAACAACGATGTTCAAGTTCAGACACATGGACAGAAATAGGTGTATGCAGGGCTTCAGTTACATTAACCCCTATAAGGACTAAGGGCACATTTTAACATATCTTCTTGAATTCTCCTTTTAAGGTTATTTGCATATAACCTGATCCCCATGTTTTTCATATCAAAATGTTCAGAACAAAGGTTTCTGCATGGTGACGCCCAAAATTGTTCCAGAGCAATGTGTAAAGAGATAATTTGGCCCTAAAGCAAAAATATTTTTCAAATCTCTTGTGAAAACATGCCTACACTCAATTGTTTGGGTGTTTGACATGAGTTTAGAAAAGTATTGGGTTTACAAAAGTAGAGTAATATATGAATAAAATAGTAAATAAATGTCTAAAATGAAATTTTATAATATCGCTTTTTGAGTAGCAGTCTCGCTGGTGCATCTTTTGTCCTCAAAGGGGTGAGTCAGGCCCTGGGGCGGATTCAGACATAACGATTCAAAAATATAACGCCACAATGTAACAATGTTACTACTCTCTCTGACGCTGGCTATGTTCAAACACTTGCACTCTAGTTCACGCTCACTATCGTCCCTCCCATGCTCTGGTTCCTCCCATAGAACGTCATCCTCAATGCCATTTAGCTATTTGTCGCCATCTGTTGTAGTGAATGTATATTGACATTTAAAAGTCTAGACCCCAAGTATAAGACAAACCCACTTTTTCACACGTATTTCCAGGAAAAATAACCCATCTTATATTCGGACTAGAGATGGCCCGATACCATTTTTTGCTTCCCGATACCGATTCTGAACTTGCGATCGGCCGATACCGAGTACTGATCCAATACCAGTGTGTCATATATTTTATGTTTTAACAACTGTATGCTACTATCCCTGTATGGATGTGATATTATCTCTATCTTTGTTGTCGGTCTGGCTCAGGTTAAACTCTTTGTAAAACATGAACAAACACAAACAATGAATGCCACAGAACTTTCTTATCAGTCAGTTATAACGGAAAAAGAACATGAATAAACTACTTCAACGTAGATTTTCTTTAGGGCTTTATTACGTGGTATCGGATCGGTGCATAAACTCCAGTACTTCCGGATACTGATACCAGCGTTTTAGGCAGTATCGGAGGCGATACCGATAGTGGTATCGGTATCGGAACATCTCTAATTCGGACCATATACTGTATAAAGTGTGTATGGATACATGAACGTAAGCAAACCCAGAACTCACTGGATGTAACAGATCGGGTCGAGAGGAATCTGGCTTCACCTTTCCTTTTAGAACCATGGGGTTGAATTCCAATATCTTATATTTGATGCCTTTCAGTTTAGTCCTCATGATGTATTGCCTGGGAAGATGCAAAGAAAGTAAGATTGGGTGAATAAATATGAAAGTCATCAGGATAGGCAACACTACTGGGATGTCAGGTGGCCCAGAAAAAACCCACCCACATCTCCCCTCCAAATTTGTAACAATTCCAGATTCATTACATTTACAGTATAGGGTTTTGGCTATATTGAATGCGTAACGTATGCGGACTGTTCGCGGAGCGGATGTGCTGCGGAATGTATCTTTTAGCTGGCTACACCTGCTGCGCACACACGGCGTAGGATTGTGTGAGTCACAGGCGAAACGGCGAGCTTTTGCTTTGGGATTGTTGTTTCTTCAGTTTTTGGCGCCATCACGGCTCTGTGAAACATCCATCTACTGTCAGCTGTTATCAGAGGATGCAGGTGAGGGAAACAAGAAATAAAAATAGAAACTCTCAACAAGAAACTGCCAATACGCTCATTCACAGTCATTAAGTCGTTTCCTGTATATCGGTAGTTTAATTTAAAAGAAATATAGACACTTTATGATCCATTTCTGTGTAAAACGGCCGCACACACCTCGCCTAAAAATATAAATAGAAGACGGCCCTATTTTTACGCTTGTAGAGCAGATCTCGGCAGAGCATGCACACCACTTTCACGCTGCTCTCGTGTCCGGTGTAGCCAATTTCATTGATTATGGTGGAAGCGTAGTGTTGGAACATACGCTCCGCATACGTTACGCGTGCAATGTAGCCGGCCCGTAAGAGCACAAATCAGGCTGGAAATCATCATTTATTACACCTTTAGAGAGTATTGTTTGGGAGACACGTTACAGACCTCGTCAGTTTCACGGCATCACGAAGAGTGACAATATAGAAGAACACGTTGGCGTCTGTGTTGCTATAGACGCTGTTGATGGTTGCCATGGTTGCGCCAGTACGCTCCTCCGATGCACATATGATGACAGGGATGACATTATCCGCCTCTGACACTCTCACTGTGGGAACTCGCGCTGCAGATCCGAGGCGCTTCCAGTGATCTGAGAGACATTTACAAAACGTGCTCAATAAATACCTGAAACCGCTGGTCATTGAAGTTTTAACAAACGTTACTCAAAGAAGAGTAAACACTGCATATGTTGGGGACTACTTTCAGCTGCGTATTACAGTTTTTTACAATCACTTTGCTACTAATTTCAGAACCTTGATGTCATTTTTCAAAACTCTAGACACAAAACTCAAAACAGTCATCACTTGTAACACAGGCTATCCAATGTTCAAAACATTGCACTGTGAATTCATATCTTTAAAGAAATATTGCACTTGCACAATCATTGGTTCAAAAAACAAATTTATTGTGAAATACCATTGAAGCGTTACTTTAGATCACCCACACACAAGCTACCGATAGTTTCACTGTTATTGTTCGTACAATCATTAAATATTGTAGCACAAAATAGGTGATACATGTTTCATCATGGCACTACATATAAATATATCCCTGTAAAAGTACTGCAGTAGATATATATATATATATTTATTTATTTATTTACTGTATTTAACCTTTATTTACAGTATCCAGGTAAGTCGATGGAGAACAAATTCTCATTTGCAACGACGACCTGTCACATTCACACAGTTCCACATTCATACCTGGAAGCTGCCCAGTACAACCCCAGTCAAAGTCAAAGTCAAGTTTATTTCATCCATAAAAATGGAAATTACAGTGCTCATACCTGCCTGAATGCCCATAAAAACAATAGACCATAAATACAATAAATACAATATACAATACAATACATAAATACCGTGCAGAATTTATAAAAATGTAGGTTTAAAGTGCTTGTTGTGCTGTCTGATAGTCTGAGGTATAAAAGAGAGAGCATACCGCTTAGTTCGTGTCACAGGGGGCCTTAGCCTAACACTACGTTCCATAACCCTGCCAGTCAAATTACCATGAAGAGTCTGATCTGCTCGCCACTGAGCAGTATATATATAAATTATATATCTCAATCATCAGTAACGAGTTGGCAGAATTGGACAAGCAATTCCAAGGACCTGCATGCATACAGTGCAGTACTGTCAATACAGTAAATAGTCTTAAAGGTAGCATAGAAACAGTGTCTGATACAGTAAACAGTAGGACATTACAGTAAAGAATGATGATGAAATATTACATCCACAGATCATGTAGTCTAATTGGTTCATGCTCCACACTAATTGGTGACAATGAATCTCGTTATCTTGAAACTTTCATGATCTAAACATGGAATATTGTTTTTCTGTTTCCATACAACTATGCAATTAAGAGTTACTTATCATTTTGAGTAGTTGTATCGATTGATAGTTAGATCAATGTAATGGAATGAGTAGACAATCATCTGAAATGTAATGTGTGAATTGCCTTTTGAAATAGTAGTACTTTGATGTTAAGTTGTGTCATACTGAACGGGTGATCTTTGTTAAATGAACAAATCTTTGGTTTATGTGTATTGTATCCAAGCAATTGAAACATTTTGAAAATGTGCATTTTGATCATTGGTTGTGAGTTTTTGTGTCTAGAGTTTTGAAAAATGACGTTGAGATTCTGAAATTAGTGCCAAAGTGATTGTAAAAAACTGTAACGCACATTTCCGGACGCAGCGACGGTAGGTCTGCAAAATAAGTCTCGGGAAGGAACTTGTTTTGGTAGAACATTTGCACCCCCGCAAAAGAAAACGCCACATACGATATTAAATGAAGATGAAGATAACGGTTCACATTATACAGCAACGTGAGCTATTTAAATTAGCACCACCAATCGGTCCCCAAAACGTCCCAGTTAGAGAGTAAATCCCATAAACATATTCTTTGTAAATCTTTACAATCATTCCCGAAAGAACCAAGCACACCGGCCTTGTTGCACACTGCAAATCTTCAAAACTTGCCATTTTTCAGCGTGTAGCTTCCTAGCTTGAAGGTTGTTGTTTTACCGAAGCGAAGGTATTTTGAAAGCGGCAACACGCAGAGCGCGGAAGGTGAAGACCATGCGCCGGGTGTCGGGTAATTATCCTGGAAATATACTTCCCTGGGTCCAGATTAGGATTTGAATAAAACCGGTGTGGGTGTACCTGAGAGTCTGGGCCGAGTGGAGGCTCTGAGCAGTATACTGTGCAGCAGGAGACACACCATCAGCACCAGCAGCACCAGGAGGAAGCGGTTAACTGGAACACAGGGCGAGGCAGGAATTAGTCCGTCAGTGGTTTACATGCACATAAAGTAAAGTAGCTTATATCCAATCAGACTGTAAGAGTTCTCTCAGTATGTACTATAGTGTGTAGAGCTGTAACAAGTCCAAATGTTGCCGTACAATCAATTGTCTCAAATAATTGTGATTAACAATATAATTGTCTCTTTCAGTCAAATTTAAAAATATTTGTTAATGTATTATTTTTTGCAAACAAATAAAGTTTTGAATGAATCCCAGGATACATCTTTCGGGTTATATCACTGTCATGTGACCCAGATGATGTAATAACACAAGTACACAGCCTATAATGTAAACAATGCCTCCTTATTTTCATAAAACATATTTTCTAACTGTTTCCCCCCCTTATGATTTTTGTTATCATGAACATGTATAGGGCCAAGTGCCAACAACTAACAACTGAAATAATATTAAAAACAAATAGTCTGACCAATAAGCACTTATATAATTACAATTTGGCATATCTTAACAAAATCAACACTTACCATCACACGCCTTAAGCTAATGTTAGCAATTAATTGTGGTTAAACAAAGACACCTCAAATATGTAAAAAAAATTTACAATTAGACAATTATGTTTCCAAGTTTCCAAAGAACATACCTTCCAAAACTTAAAGGGGAATTTCTATATTTTTTCAACATGCACCGTATTTTCCCATGCAATATAGAACAATGGAAGAATGTAGAAATGTTACATATACTGTCTGTACCTTTTAAAGCATACGTCATAGTATTTTGTGTTCAGTCCAAACTGCTGTTCACACACTGGATGGAATCGTTAAAGTAAACTGCTTGCGGCTGCCATCTGGTTACCTCATCACACCCTCCCCCAACGCACGCACGCACGCACACACACAGAGCTAAGTACCTGTGACCTTAACCCTAGATTGCTGCAGTCGATGGATGTTCAAACCTGTTGACTATGACGAAGCACTTAAATAACGTCATTCCTCAAACAGTAAACACAATAAGCCAAACCATCCACTCCATTTGGTGCATATGCATGGAAGCTGAAAGCATTTCTCCCTTTCCTGGGGAGAAATGTGGGGGCTTCTTTACTGGCCCAGAAAAAAGCTGATACTATGATAAGAGTCTGTTTAGCGTTACTGTCCGTCAACAGTAAGAGAAGACGAATCGTCTTTGTCTTTCTTTCATGCACATTTCTATAACCCGAGACCATAAATCAGCCGTATCTATCTTTATCTTCACTTACTTTTTCTCAGGAGAGCCATTTTTCATGTTTGCGTCCAACGACATCTGCAAACACACACACACACACACACACACACACACACACACACAGAAAGAGAAAGCTATTAAGTCACTCAAAAATGTTGAAAGATGAAATATTTCTTGGCCTTAATAATGATGTCTTGAAGGATTTGGCTGTTCCTTTAGTATGGTTTTAACACTGAAACTTTTTTTTTTTTTTTACTTTTTGTTCATAAAAAATGACTCAAACCAATTACTCGATTATCAAAATAGGTGACGATTAATTTAATATAGTTGACAACTAATTGATCGATTCATCTTTGCAGCTGTAGTTTGGCGACATCTGAAAGCTGCTTGACATCCTCCTGGATATATCTACAGTATTTCATATGTTCACATTGGAGATGTTCCGATACTGCCTAAAACGCTGGTATCGGTATCAGGAAGTACTGGAGTTTATGCACTGATCCGATACCACGTAATAAAGCCCTAAAGAAAATCTAGTTTATTTATGTTCTTTTTCTGTTATAACTGACTGTCAAACTGCAGAATGAAAGAAAGTTCTGTGGCATTCATTGTTCGTGTTTCACAAAGAGTTTAACCTGAGCCAGACCGACAACAAAGATAGAAATCATCAGTGTTGGGAACGTTACTTTAAATAAGTAATTAGTTATAGTTACTCACTACTTGTTTCAAAAAGTAACTGAGTTAGTAACTGAATTACTCTATAATAAAAGTAACTTGTTACCAGGGAAAGTAACTATTTGCGTTACTGTTAAAAAAAAAAAGTTGCTATATGTCAAAGAATTTGGATTTTTTTGAGCAGTTTTTTTTGTCGTGAGGCAGAAAGATCTATCTTTTGCTGCTTGGAGGACTTTACTCCGAGTCCTTCTTTGCTAGTGGATGGCGAGCTATCATCTGTGGTGGAGGTATCGCTGTTTTTGGCCACTAGCTTTGTAGATGCGTGTGTCATTGTGAGATGCTTCATTAAATTAGAGTTGTTTACAACGGATGTCGACAAAGTCTTCTCTCCTGGACATAATGTACACATTACATGCACGTTCTTGCCTTTGACCACAATGAATTTGAAGTAGTGCTTATATCTCCACCTTGAAAATGCCAACTTTTCATCGGATTGCTCCTGACTTGCCATCTCTGCTGCTTCCTCGAATCTCTGTTTAGCTGTTGTGTGTGTGTGTGCGTGGCGCGTGTGTAAAAACACTGGCTCTGATTGGCTACCATGAAACATGACTCTGCCTTAGCCAATCATAATCGCTTACATCGTTATTAACCCACCTCCTCACTAGCTGTGAGCCAGGGGTGTGTTCGGATTACACAGTTTATTCAATCAATGCATAGTAACGCACCGTATTTAACGTCCAGTAACGTTAACGGCGTTGTAACGACGGGAAAAGTAATTAGTTAGATTACCCCGTTACTGAAAAAATAACGTCGTTACCTAACGCCGTTCTTTTAAACGGTGTTATTCCAAACACTGGAAATCATATCACATCCATACAGGGATAGTAGAATACAGTTGTTAAAACATAATAAAATATATCAGTCCCTCCAGAAAAACGCGATTATGCGATCGCATAATTCAATGCATAATCAGCCAAAGTCTGCATATTTATGCGGGGGCCGCATTTTTTCAAATACGCTGCACTTTCGCTGCATAAATTGCAGATTTCCGCACAAAATATTTTTCGTTGCAAAAAAGTCACATAGGCTATATCGTAGCAGAAAGTTGAAAAATGTTGCGTTTACTTCACACAAGAGCAGCTATTTTCCCCTGTTGCCATGGGAACGTTATGAAGTGACGTAATTACGCGACGTGAACATCATTGAAAAGCTGCAAACCCCGCGATGAAGCCATGATGAAACCGCAGTTTTTGCAAGTTCCCGCAATTCCGCAATCGCATAAAATTGCATAAATATCCCGCATATTCCATCGCATTTTTTAAGAAAACGTGCCGCATAATCAAGGATTTTTGCCCGCAACAATCACAAAAAAATCCGCATTTTTCTGGAAGGACTGATATATGACACACTGGTATCGGATCGGTACTCGGTATCGGCCGATACACAAGTTCAGGTATCAGAATCGGTATCGGGAAGCAAAACATGGTATCGGACCATCTCTAGTTCACATTCTATGTATCATTTCTGTCATTTAGATTGTGTAAACTGTATATTTCATTATGTTGGATATTCTGTACACACAACATCTATTCCATGTCTGTCCATCCAGGGTGAGGGATCCCTACTCTGTTGTTCTTCCTGAGCTTTCTTCCATTCTCTCCCTGTTATGGATAGATAGAGACATATGTAAACAGATTGTAAAGCCCCCTGACGCAAATGTGTGATATTGGGTTATATAAATAAAATATACTTGACTTGCATATACGTATGTGTGTGTGACTGTGACAAACTGAACAGTGTGACCTGGCCCAAAGCCAAGGCACTGGACAACACATGTGACTGTATTTTCTTCAAAGCCTTTCTTCTGCCATTTCCTTCCTTCCTGGTGCCAGGGCTTCATCGAGGAATCTGTTTGCCTTCCAGCCATGTAAACTTTTATATAACAACAGAACAGAAATGCTTTCACAACGAATGCCAACTGTCTCACAGGTTCAAAATCACCCTCTGATTTCCTCCGATCTCTATCGCCTCCTCTTTTAATCAATAACTGGGTTTGACTGATTCGTCAGTGGTGCGTTTAGGGCTGCAACTAACGATTATTTTCATAGTCGATTAATCTGTCGATTATTTTCTCGATTAATCGATTAGTTGTTTGATCTATAAAAATGTCAAAACATGGTGTTTCCCAAAGCCTGAGAGGACGTCCTCAAATGTCTTGTTTTGTCCAAAACTCAAAGATATTCAGTTTACTGTCACAGAGGAGAGAAGAAACTAGAAGATATTCACATTTAACAAGTTGGAATCAGAGAAATCTTTTTTTTTTTAATAAAAAAATGACTCAAACGATTAATCGATTATCAAAATAGTTGGCAATTAATTTAATAGTTGACAACTAATCAATTAATCGATTCATCGTTGCACCTCTAGGTGCGTTCAGTGTAAAGTGGTGAAACCTTGGCAGGAAACGTCACACTTTTTTGTAGGTCCCTCATTAGTTTCACACCCACAGTAGTCGGCCTGCTTTTCGTGTTTCAGCCCTCCCTAAGAAACCTGCGGACTCTAAACTTAACTAGGCCAGGACATGCGGTTTGTGTCATGAATTTGTTTCTGTTTGTCACCGTTTGAGAGCAGCCCATAACATCTGGACCTGATTAGCTTCAGATACTGCACAGCCAAACACACTGTCTCTGGCCTGCGTTCGAAACAATTGACAATCCACTCAAGACTCTCCACATTACAATGCATTGATCTTACATGTGATATGTGCTCCGATCTCGATGCATTCATAGTCACGTTGTCTATGTTTGTGCAGAATTGTACTGCCAGATATGAACTCCCACATGATTTAATGCCTCTTGTATTCTTTATTTGTGAGATTTTGTCTTATACATGATACTAAATATCAGAAAAAAAGGTTCTTGCTATACAGTCATTTTCTTAAAAGACTTCTTCTATACATTATTACATTATTATGTAGCAGCAACCAGTTACAGACGTTCCTAAAAGTTTACATGTAACTGTGTGGTGTGGATGGTGGTCCAAACCAAACCGCTTAAGTCATCACACTGCAAAAAATTCCTAACTTGGATAAAGCAGTACACTTTTCATCGTTAAAATCCACTCACAAGAGAAAAGGTTCTGTAACATTTCATTGGCTTACAATGGAGTTAGATTGTTTTGAGGGAATTTTCTAGGAAAGAAATGTTTGAAACAAGCTTAAAGGAGGCACATTACCTCCCCAAGGCATACAGTATCAAAAACAAAAAAGAACCCCACAAACAAACTTGAATTTTAATCCCAGAAAAGGATTAAATTGCACTGACACAACGGTAAAACTGTCATGCATCATGCATTTTCCATTCGTTATTAAAGTTGAAAGTTATACGTTAAAGAGATATTTTTTTCAGTGTTGAAGGACAAAAAGTTCCCTTGTCTAACAGATACAACCGGGTTGCATACATGTCACAAAAATGCACGAATATATATGCATAGAACATATTTCAACTATACAATAGACATAATAATGACATATACGTGACATAAGAACTGCATTTGGTAAAATTATATGAACTTTGAATGAAGGAGGCGTGTCCCTGTCGGTATGATATGTGCATTATCAGTCATGTAGCACAATTAAGGGCACATTTCAAATGTCAGAAATGGCGGCTACTTACCAGAAAAAGGGTGGTAATTACGGCCAGTCTCATTCCTGGTGTTCGTGGACCATGTTGTTAAAACCTCTCTGGACTGAGGCTCACACTAACCAACAAGCCCACTTTCCCCCTTTCCCACCTTTTTCTTTCTCTCCTCCCCACCCCCCCCCCACCCAAGTCCAGATGTGACTCATCTTGTTCACCAGTGCCCTGTCTCCCCGCTGTCATGTAGCCAGAGACTGGCTTAGTGGCTTTGCTCTCCTCAATTCACGGAATTAGCGGTGATACTGAAAGGTTTTTGCTGTGAAAACAGTAACTTTTTTAGTTAGTAAATGTTCGGCTTGTAAACTAGAAAAGTCATAATTAAATGACACTGACAAACGCTCTATTTTTAACGGTGGGCTGTGCCACTTACTCAAAGTGTTTTATTATGCTAATACTTAGCTAGCCTATAACTGATTTAAACCCGTTTGGGGGTCTTTTAGCGAGCCAAAACGTACGTTGTCATAATAATACACTAGCCTATTAATTCATATCCTGAAGCGATAACTGATTTGAACCCGTTTTTTTTTTTTTTGCGAGTCAAAACGTAACGTTACGTTGTCACAAAAAAAGTGTTTTAATACTTAGCCTATACGTGATAACTGATTTAAACCATTTAAACCTGTGTTTGGAAAAACGTCGTCAGAAAAACTACATTTCCCATAATGGCGAGGGTGTTGCTTTGCTGGAAAGGACGACTAAAGTCTATCCCTTCTTCAACAATTTGGGCCGTCACTTTGTTAAGGCCGGTTGAAAATAATTATTTTGATCTATGCATTATTTGGTCAGTAATACTATTTGAATTATTATTTACCTTGCTCCTCATTTACATCGTTTTTCTTTCCTTGATATAAAATAGCCTAAATTGAAGCCTATATGTCTTAAATTATTTCATAGATACATATGTGCCGTCCTTACAATTTAAAAAATGCAACAAACTATAATCTACTAACACGTATTAAGCGTTTTACTTCAATATGGAAATATTTGAACATATATCTTACAGTCATGTTTCCATATGTAAAATCGTATATGTGAGCATTACAATAATAGGGTTTTTTATTATACAATAACAATAGCGATTACTAATAAATAAATAATTATTGTTAGTTCGTACCGGGGCCGGCGGTAGCATGGGCAGGGGTGGGCTCGAACTTCGTACGTATTTTGTATTGCTTAATGTATGGCAAGATAGTAACCTAGTGTAAGGTTATGGTTGGCCACTTCATTTTTCACTACTCTGCAGTAACAACCTGTGAAACACTTTTCTCCAGCATGTATTGAAGAAGCCCAGCTTAACTATTTTCTGTCAAGTGACTTTGTGTTTAACCTCAACTCAGGATGGACGAAAACACTTTAAAACTCCTGGTGAAACTCACTCAGGAGGGACAGTTAAGCTCTCTGGATAAACAGATAACATTAGGTGGCTCGGCGGCGGTTCAGACCGTCTGCAGCAAACACTTCGGTCGGTCAGGGGACACCCTGCTGCACTACGCTGCCAGAAAGGGACACCTGGACATTGTGGAATATCTAATAAAGCAGGTAGGCATGGATGTGGAGGTGTACAACAACGACTACAAGAGGCCGCTGCACGAAGCTGCGTCTATGAGCCACCAGGCTTGTGTTAGCTACCTGCTCCGGGAAGGAGCGAAGGTGGACGGTCTGAAGAAAGCCGACTGGTAAGAAAACCCCCGTATTATCCTTGTCGCAATTAATACATAAATATTGCGGCGCCCTCTTTTGGCTTTAAAAAGGAAACGTCGACGGTCGCTTAACAGCTCCCTTCGATAGCTCAGTTGGTAGAGCGGAGGACTGTAGAGGCATAATGCTGAAATCCTTAGGTCGCTGGTTCGAATCCGGCTCGAAGGAGCACTGTTTTTGATTTTATTTATTTAGTGAGTAGAGCGGTTAGAAAACAGTTGTTTTGCGAAACTCTTGTCAAACATAAATAATTATAAAGAGACAAAGAAAAGCAGCAGCCGGTTAATAGATATTACCCATTATCCCACTTTTTGCCTCTCATGGTTACATTCGATTCAAACACGTTCCTCTCCATTTACATCAATCACTATCCCTTGCACTGCACAATAGTTATAAACCCGTTTCACACACGACTATTTCTCTGTCCAAACAAGGTGATCGCTGTACAATGACTCAACAAAACACACTTTATAAATATGGAAAATTAAACTAAAAGTTTTAATATCAGGTACATATATCTTTATTAATGTTTTTTCAATTTTTTTTGTATTTGGATATGTTATAATATATTTCTTGTGTTCTAAAAAATGAGAAAGAAGAGTTTAATCTTCATACATAATGGACACAAACTGGGTCTAATCACTTATTATTAGAGTTCATTTAATTATATCAGAATTAAAAAACTGAAGGTAAAGATTTTAAAATGCTATATATACACCTCGTGAAAGTCACAACAAAAGTGATCATTTACAGTTTATTTGATGGTTCTAATAGTTTAAGTTGAATTAAATATTATTTTTTTGATAAATCACTGAACTATTTACACATTTAATGATAATTTCTTCTATTTGCACATATTGTTCCCCTGATAGAATGTTTTGTTTAATTTTTCTTTCTTCATTTTATATATATATATATATATATATATATATATATATTATAGGGCCGACGATATGAGGGAAATATCTAATTGCGATTATTTAGACTGATATTGCGATATGAGTCACGGTTTTGGAGGGAATGATCATTTTTGTATCATTCTAATTTTCATTGAAAATTATTAAAACATTTTTTTTTTAAATGATTATAGTGTGATTATTGCGAGGATCTGTACCAAACAAAAAAGATTTTTTTCTTTAGTCTGTAGGATAGGATTTGTAGGCCGGGACGTCTCTGCAGCACCATAATACTTAAAGCTATGGTGTGTAGTTTCTGTCTCTCCCATGAGGAATTCTGAGTAATGACAACAACACTGTCGGTGCGTCCACATGATTGCACTAGTCCATATTGCGATTTCGATAAAATTGCGATTAATTGTGCAGCCCTATTTACTATATCTCCCAGAAAACTGTCTTTAAAAAATTAGCATACATGCTGTTTATTAGCATGTAAGCCTGTAATGTGACTGCCAACCTCTTGATTTGACTTGGTCAGAGTAGGTGTCACTGTGTTGCCTGTTCTCTGTCAGGACTCCCCTGATGATGGCCTGCACCCGGAGAAACCTGGCCGTGATCCAGGAGCTGCTGTGCCACGGCGCCGACCCTGCACTGAGAAACAAAGACGGCTGGAACTCCTTCCACATTGCCTGCAGGGAGGGCGATCCTCTGGTCATACAGCACATGCTTCTTGTCGCGCCGGATGTCTGGAAGACGGAGAGCAAGACGCGCAGGACACCACTACACACTGCAGGTAAAGCGTCCTCAGATTTCCCATTAGGGAAGAACTCAGGAGCAGCACAACTCATTTCACTTACGTGAAAATGGTTTGGGAGACCTTGACCTTTTTTAAATGGAGTCTGGTGAGTTTAGTGCTAGCGACCTCAGAGCTGTTTCTGGTTAAACAGAAAGGTCTCAAAGAGGTTTTAAAGGTCTATCTCTGTAGGGATCCTTTCCATAATGTTGTCAGACACTTAGAATACTAATCTGAGCTTGTCAGCGGCAAAACGAGCACTTCTGTGAAGGTAAATACAAGCTGGACAATTGTTCTATTAACTTACATTGTAGCTTGTTTCTCTGCTGCCGACTGCAGCGATCTCTCTTAATACTGGACCGATGTCAAAGATTGTTGTTCCCATCAGTCACTTAGACACAAAAACATAGGAACATAGGGTCCAGGTTGAAAAAAAATGGTAGTTCCCCTTTAATGAACACTCAATTGAGGAGACAATTAAGCAGGCAGTACAGTTTAACCATGCTGGAGGCAGCATTTTTAGCTGAACCTTTAAGGTAAACAAAGATATTGCAGGCGCCTAAAACACAGATGCTAAAGCCTAGTTCAGCCTATCTCTCTCTCTGGGAAGTATGCTAAAGTGTGGCTGGCTTACCGACCTCCAAAAGGAGACAGTCCTGAGACAAAACATTCCCTTATCATACAGCTGTCTATGTAGACTCCTTAAATCCGTAGAGAGACCAACATAATTATACACAAACAGGTTTGGTTATCAGAGACTGGCCGAATATTCTCGTCCCCTGACCTGTGGCCTATGAATGACCGGATGTTGTCTAAGCTTTCCCTTTGTCTCATCACACCACAACATGGTGTTTCTGGAAATTCCACCACAGCTACACCTGGCATACACGGAAAAAAAAGTCCTGACTTCAGGCTGGTTTATCTTCTCTCTAAGTGTTTGGTATTCTCCTGTGGCCAAATGTCCGTGTGTGTGTGTGTGTGTGTGTGTGTGTGTGTGTGTGTGTGTGTGTGTGTGTGTGTGTGTGTGTGTGTGTGTGTGTGTGTGTGTGTGTGTGTGTGTGTGTGTGTGTGTGTGGCGATGACATAAGCAGTATCTGTTTTTTCCTATTATTTGAAGGACCTTTTGCGTTTCTTGTCAGATAATAACTAATCCTCTCTCTGTTGCTATCATCCAGCGATGCACGGCTGTGAGGAGGTCGTTCGGATCTTGCTGGAGAGGTAGGTTGGAATTTTGTACGGGGAAAACGTCCCTTTAAAACAAATGACATGTTTCAGTCAGCTCTGAAAAGACACAATGCCATTAGTGACATCTGCTGTGTGCATCCCCAGACCTTTTCCTTAGGATTTCTGGCTCAAAATGCCCTGAAATAAAAATGCTCTTAAAATAATAAATACACCTGGATAAGACTCACAAGTATGAACATTATCGTGACCCAGAGGTTCACGGTTCAATCCCTGGTTTGGCAAAATAAATCTGGGTGGGGAAAAGTGATAGGCCGTTTTTAGCCTTTAAGGTTGCTATGATCAATTTGTTAGCAAACGGTTCCCCATTTACACAACCAACAGATAAGGAGCGACATTAGCATTAATTTGGAGTTGTTGTTTTGCAAGTCTAATATTCACTCCTCTAACCGGCTCTTCAGTTGCTAAATGCTAGTCTCTAACTTTGCCCACCTGCTGCCTGGTGCTGGGCAGGTAGCTGACAGTGGGTTTATCACAGCTTTTTCATGTGATCCATTGTTAATATAAAAATGTTGATTTTAGCCACTTTAAGAGGGGGAAAGTATGCAAATAACAATTACAAGTACACGGTCCTCTTACTTTACATTTTGGAGCTTTTAGCCACATTTGAAAATGTAAAATGTAGATGTGAAACTTTTTAAAAATGAAAATTCACAGTAAGTATACCTTGCTTTACTATATTTTTTTGTCAAAGTACTTTTTTTCAAGAACAATAATCACCCGTTAAAGTGATTAATCGGCATCACATACAATGAATGATTCTGATGGTTACACTTCTGTTTGTAGACTTTTAAGACAACTTCAGTTTTTTTGCCATTGACAATTTTCACACTCTTTGGCTACATTTACATTGCTACTGTATGTTTTGGTTTAAAAAACGGATATCTTTTGCTACGATTACACCTCGCATTCCCCCTGCTCTGGCGTTTCAGAGCCCCCAAACCAGAGAAACCCTTCTGACCCGTTTTGGTTTGGAATCTGCAGGGTTGTGTTGCAGTCTCAACGGCTGCAAACGGAGACCTTTGGCAACACCAACAGGGACGCCAATGTTTCACAGCTAAAAACACTTGTTTGCACAGAGTTTGCTTTTGGCTCAAAACTCTGCTTAAAAACCAAAACGTAGCGATGTAAATGTAGCCTTAATTTTATATGTTTTGGGATAAATATAGCTCCATACTTTTGAGGTTGATGGTGACGATTTGCTGCTAACAGATAAACTCGTCCGTTGACTCTCACCTTCACCGCTCTTCTCCCAGATGTGGCTACACCCCCGACAGCGCTGACAGCTGTGGAGTCACTGCTTTCATGGACGCTGTCAGGAACGGACACATTTCTGTGGCCAGGCTGCTTTTAGAGAAGCATCAGGTACAACAAGGCAGTTCAGTCAGTCTCAGTTCAGTAATTCTCCAGCGTCTGTAAGAAATTGAGATATTTATGTGTACTGACACACTGTGACTTGTGTGTGATTTAGGCGTCTCCGACAGCAGCGGACATACTTGGGGCTCAGGCGGTGCACCAGGTGGCTGTCACCGGCCAGGAGGAGGCGCTGCGGTATCTGGTGCGGGACCTGAATGTAGATGTCAATCACAGAGCAACTGGCATCCAGCTCACTGCCCTGCATTACGCTGCAAAGGTTAGCTCATGGACTCCTACCCAGCGGTACTTTACATTAGGGCAAGGGAGCCCAATTTGGGGCCCGCAGGCCAAGTTTGGCCCCTGCTCCCTTTTGTTTTAGCCCGCCATGTCATAGGACATGCTCATGTTTATCTCCTCTTAACTAGAAAGTGCTGTAAAATCCTAACCATAATGACTTCATGGTACTAAAAAGTACTTAATCTGAGCTTAACGGCAATTTGATGCAGTGCTGGTAAACTTCCCTATTAAATTAAATACGCAAGTTTTATCTACGAAGAATTACAAGAATTATGGTATTCTTCAACATCAACATTTCCATCCAGATACATTTTGGCCCTTCACCTGAAAGAATTTGGGCACCTCTGCCTTAGGGGGGGGGTCATTCTACAGTTGCTTGGGGGTATGTAGAAAGATTGTGGAGTAGCTCACTTAACTTTAAAAAAAAGTGGAAATACAATTTAAATCAAAAATACTTCCACACATTGAGTCAGCTGTAACACCTGAAAACCAAATGTTGAGAATGCATGGAAACTAGTTAGCAGGCGAGTAGTGAAGTTGAAATAGATAAAATATATAGTTATATACTTTGCCGATTATAAACCAGCTCTTTGTCATCTTAGCGTGTCATCCGGTGGATATAGGCAGAACTCAACTCCGCAGGGAGCAGTGCCACGGATGGGAAGCCACACACCGTTCATCTGCACACATTACCCACACTAAGATGACACAGAGCTGGATTTCAAATTGGCAAAATATCTCTTTAACTTCATCTCTTTAAGACATGTCATAGGTGTCGTTTGTACAGGGAAGACACAGAAGGGGCAGTAGTAAGATGACGGTATGGAAATATATTTACAAAGCTACTGACGCACCTTGCCATTTACAGTGTGCAAACAAACTCTCCTTCCTCATTTCAATCTGTGTTTTTTTTCTTAGGAGGGCCACACGTCCACTATAAAAACACTGCTGGAGTTGGGGGCAGATCTTCATGTTCGGGACAAAAAGGGAAGAACTGGTAAGCCGTTTATCACACCATCCATGTTTTCACTTCAGCTGCAGTGGTGAGCTTGTGAAATATTGTTGTTTTTAACACACTAAAAGCCCCTGAAAATGTGGTTTCAAATCTTAAGCACTGTATCTCTCTATAACATTAATATTAGTAATATACTATTACAGATGTAGCTCTTTTTTAAATCCAAACTCAAAACTTATTTATTTAGAATGGCTTTTAATACATAGTAGCACTGTGACACTTTCCCTTTCTTCCTCCTGTTTTTATGTAACCTTTTCTGATTTGACTGTATTCTATGTTTTTTTCTTTTTATCATAAGTTATCTTGTTTTATTCTTGGTCCTTGTTGTAAAGCACTTTGGATACCTGTTGGTTGCTGTATAGCGCTATATATAAATAAATGTTGATCGATTGATTGAACATAGTCATACTGAGAAATCCAGAGAGAGTTGTGTGGAGCTGATAGTCTTAATTATCTTTGTAGCAACTCATTTGGCAATGGCTGGAATGTAACGGACGTTCATTAATATCAAAAAGGTTACGCACTAAAGCTTTAAGTATGATTTACCTCAGTTTGTCTGGATCAGGACTGTTTGGGTGTGGTGAGTTAGATGTGATTGACGGTGCTCACAACATAAGCAAACAATCACTGTAGGCTCGTTCCAGATGAGCTGCGCCTCGCCTGTAAAGTGGACGAGAGCAGGCGGCAGCAGCCGGGGGGGCGGTGACAAAAAGCTGCGGTAAAGTCGGACAGTTTCCAGCCGTTTCCAGCAGCCTTCAGTCTGAACAGGAAACCACAGCAACACTCACATCCTGTTAGGTCAGATTCTGATTTATTAAAATGTTATCAGACTCATATATCAGCTCATACACAGTCTCCAGTTGTTTTTATTATGACAGAGTAGCTGTCTAAATGCTCTACATGCGATCTGTTGCTGATGTTACTAAACAATCAGTATGATGATCAGTAATCTGAACAGATTTAGTCTCTCAGACTTCTAAACGTCACTATCAGCCACACAACATGTGTTCTGTACAGAATGAGCCTTTAAATCAGACAAATAGTGATTAAAATCCCTCCAATTCAATTTTATTTATAGTATCAAATCATAACAAGAGTTATCTCTAGACACTTTACAGATAGAGTAGGTCTAGACCACACACTATAATATGCTATACTCTATAAGACCAAGCAATTCCCCCAAGAGCAAGCATTTAGTGCGACAGTGGCGAGGAAAAACTCCCTTTTAGGAAGAAACCTCGAGTGGTGAGGAAAACTTCCTTTTAAGGAGAAACCTCAGACAGACCCAGGCTCTTGGTGGGTGGTGTCTGAAGGTGCCGGTTGGGGGTGTGATGAACAGTGGCAGTTATAGTCACAATAAAGATAATGGAACTATGACTAGAAATAGTAGTTGTAGTAGTTCATGACGTAGCAGGGCACTGCAGGGTGTAGCAGGATGTAGCAGGGCACTGCAGGACGTAGCAGGACGTAGCAGGGTACTGCAGGGCGTAGCAGGACACTGCAGGGCATAGCAGGGCACTGCAGGGCATATTCAAAAACAATAAAAGGTTTATATAAAACATCATCATGTTCATCATCACCAATCAGCTGCTAGATCAGCTGAAAGCCAGGCTTTTCCCATCATGCCCTGGGTCTTTCAGTCGGTGGACTGCGGCTGCCTTGATCTCGTGAGGTTATCGTTGCCCACGAGTGCATGATGTCAGAGCAAGGCAGGATCAAGTCGGACACAAATCCTATCCGGCATGCATTGGGCGCCGATCGCCCGTGATCGATTCTGCTCAGGCCTGGCTCATCTCCAACGAGCCTGTTTTCACTCAGATGTTGCTGACATCATATTTCTCCAGCTGAGCCCTACTCACTCAAAACCACTCAGAAAAGCCCTGACAAAACAGGTCAGACAGAAAAGTCTCCTTTTAAATAAACCAAAGTGTAACTTTAAGTAATTTAAGTAGAAAATGATATGTTTGTTTAGGACCATATCGCTCATAGAAAGAAGCTGATTGAGAAAATAGATTTGCACGGCCTTTTAATACAGCAAAGCATGCCTTTTTTTTAGCATAAGGTTATGATAACTTGAGTTAAAGATTTGAAGATAACGTGTCATTTTCTAAATTACTCTCACAGTTAATTTTAGAGCACTTTGAAAATAATAGATAGATCAATAATCCATCTCTGTGAACATATAGTCACCATTTTGTCAGTGGTTATAGTTATGGTATCATTCTGAAGCTCATATAGTAATGTGTTAGTGAAAAAGCTGTGCTGCCTCAAAATCTAATCCAGAAGAAAGTATGAATAGATGTGGAGGCTATGAAAAAGATTTCTCAAGTTTTGGATGTAGAAACTTTCCAGCAGCACTAGAATGCACCAGCGAGAAAAAGCTTTGAAGTTAGTTTGCACTTTCAGCTGCATTACCACATGAAAATAAACTCTGACCAAATAAATAAAGGCCAAATGATGCACTGTGTGGACCAGGAAAAGATAGTGACAGCAAATGGGGATCCACATTAAATAAAATACTGTTAGAAAATGAAACCAAAGGCTGTCTGGGAGGTTGAAAACAAGGTATGCTTTGTCTAAAACATGCAAATATACCAGTATGGTCCCTTACCACTAGTGCTGGGCAATATATCAATGCTATATTGATATATGAGGCTGGATATCGTCTTAAATTTTTGATATCGTTATATCATAATATAACAAAAGTGTTGTCTTTTCCTATTTTTCAGAATCCGAATCAGAAAATGTTTTATTGCCACAATAAGTTACACTTATGTGGAACTTGCTTTGGTGAAAGATGCATACATAAAAAAACAAACAAACATATTTAACATTAATATGAAATAAACAATAAATGCAGAAAAACAAATATATACATACAAAATACAAAATCTTATGTTGCATAAGAAAAAAGACGGCTGAATGGGTTGAGTGCAGTTTTAAAGGCTGCATTACAGTAAAGTGATGTCATTTTCTGAACTTACCAGACTATTCTAGCAGTTCTAGTTTTTGCCTTTTGGATTTTCTCCATATCGCCCAGCCCTACTTACCACCCTCTTATGTTCTCTTCTCTTCCCAGCTCTCCATATGGCCTGCATCGGGCAGCACGCAGACGCCGCCGGGACACTCCTGCAGCTCGGACTCAAAGACTCGGAGGACGCGTCAGGCACAACAGCACGGCAGCATGCCAGGAAACCAGACGTAGTGCGAGTGTTTGAATGTGACTTACAGGACCCATCATAAACGATACCATAGTTATACAGAACGCAGATTTAGGTTCTGTAACATTCATATAAGTAAAGAAAAGAACCTGAAACATTTAATGTGATTCAAGTCAATGCGTTTAGGTTGTGAAGATTAGCATACATCTTTACTTGCACTGTGTTGTGTAGTAGACACATGACTTCAAATAAAGTCTGTCTTTAGTCTGTTATGTTTACATCAGACCTAGTCTATATCGATGACGTTTCGCTTCCGGGATTGTTCAGGTGCCGCCGTAAATTCCGATGGATGTCCCTCATTTCGGCCGGACGTCCAGCACCTTCCACTTTCTTTGTGTTGCCGATCTAAACTCCGGTGGATTTGTGAGGACTATGGTTAACTGCTCCTCAGATCTCTGCAGGGTAAATCCAGACAGCTAGCTAGACTATCTGTCCAATCTGAGTTTTCTGTTGCACGACTAAAACAACTTGAACGTACACATGTTCCACCAAAACAAGTTCCTTCCCGAGGTTATTTTGCAGCGGCACTGTGGCTCCGTCCGGCGCTTAGCACCGCCCAAGAAGATTTTGATTGGTTTAAAGAAATGCCAAAAAACCAGAGTGGACTAGCCAGACCCTCCTCCGCAGCGCCGTGGAGGAAGGTCTGGCAATGCGAGACTACGTCAGACCTGTATTTGATGTTAGTGACTTGACTTAGACTGCAATAACTTGAAAAGTGTCTCCAAAATAATTCAAAAAGGCCATAATGGTGTTTGTACCAAAAGGCCAGCCACCCTGCTGCATGGGAGCAAGTATCTTGTTGAGACAACGCTACGCAGTGAGGTTTAGACATGATTGGACATGCTAAAGCTCACATGCCTTTGTGTGATTTTGTCATATCATCTCACATCTCTAGCTTGCCAGCACAGTTGCTGGGATGTCAGACACAAAACAAAACCCAAGCTTTAAACAACAGCAAACTCCTCTGAGAAACCCATAGTCGTTTTGGCTGACTGGTGTGTATTACTTTGTATAAAAGTACTGTTTATAAAAACAATGTATGAAATACATGTATTAGGTGTAGTTGTAAGCTCCTGAATGAGGTTAGATGTTTACCTTTTTAAAATGCTTTGTTGAATGCTATAAAGACTGAGTTGGGTGAGTAATACAGAGGCTAACTTCATTAACGTCACTGGGTTTACTCAACAGGTGTGTCGACCAGAAGTCTACTTTGGCAACACAAATAGTGAAATGACACTATTATTGCATTACACATCATAACATTTGGTTTGTTGTTGGAATTACTCATATGAGATGATGAGTTATTGCCAAAATAGGCATTTAAAAATAGGTCAAACTTTATAGTATAAGAGTGACCTCTTATTTAACATGCACAGTGTTGTAATGTAACAAAGTACAAATACTTCACTACTGTACTTAAGTAGAATTTTCACGTATCTGTACTTTACTTCGTCATTTATATTTCCAGAAACTTTTACTTTTACTCCACTACATTTCCTCCCCTAAGCATCTTAGTTACTCGTTACTACAAAATATAATCAGAAGAAATTTATTACACTGAAAAAAAGAAAAAAGTTTGGCGAATCATTGCTCCTAAATTGCCAAGATAATGTACGCTCCATTCCAGTTGGTGACGTGATGCCGGTTTGTGGCCAAGTGGCAAAAAAAAAAAACCATAGGCCAAAACTAAAGAAGAAGAGGAGGCATAGTAGGAAGCATAATGACTGATAGTGTCATGGAAGCACCTGCTGCAGGCTCTGCCGCCATGGTAACAGACGATGATCACCCCGACGACAGTGGTGATGAAGATAACATTACACACCTTTGGCCAAGTTCATAATCAAAGTTTTTTTTTTTTGTTTTTACTTTTACTTCTACTTAAGTACATTTAATATCAGAAAATTGCTATGAATACTTAAGTACTGTAAATATCAGATACTTTAAGACTTTTACTCAAGTAGCCTAATATTCTAAAAGGAGACTTTAACTTCTACCAAAGTCATTTTCTGGGAAGATACTTGTACTTTTACTCAAGTATTGCTTTTGAGTACTTTATACAAGACTGAACATGCAGGGTGTTAGGAACTCTGTAGGGAACATACAAAATGTAAGGGCAGTGGTATTCAACAATAAATAACATAATAGTAATTGTGGTTATATGTCATGTTTAGAAAGTAAATAAAACTTGTGAACACCTATTTTTTCCAGCTGACTGATTAATTCAAGGCAGTGTTAAATATGCTCTACTAAATGTACAGCACATTAAACATACAATACAGTAAGATACCTTAGAACTTTAAAAAGTTGTAATTATGCTTCTTGAAACAGTAAGACATTGTATTTTCACTTAGTTAATACGTTTTCAAACAGCTTTTGCAAAGATATTCTAGTTCTTTAACCGTCTCTGGCTTTTGCGCCTCTTCTTCCAAGTGATTGACAGCTGAGAAGCCCCGCCCCCTCAGGCGCCTGACGCTGAACCGCTGCCCCTTCTCATTTCCAGCCCCGCAGATCTCCATTTTCTTCTTTCCAGATATTCAGAAGTAGAGGAGAAAAGACTTGAAAAAATGAATGAAGAATACGACGTTATCGTTCTGGGCACCGGTCTTACGGTGAGAAAGAATCAAACGATGCGGTTGCAGCGTGGAAATGATTTGCAACCTGTTACCAACGCATTTACGCTTGACAGTTTGGCTTTGAGCTAACTAGCTAGCTAGGCCTAATCAGCAGAGCTAGCGCTAAGTAGCTAGCTTAGTCGCTAACCGAGAGTGAGCGACTACCTGTTTGTTAATGGAAACTGTGAGCAAAGTAGCTTACGCTAACTGTTAGCACTATGATATCGGCAAATGCTACCAGTGTCTAGAAAGATTAACGATACCTAAATGTTAACGTACACAAGATACGTTAAACTCTCACTATGTTGCTGTGGTTATTAAGTATTATTTCAACTCTGTCCAGTTAACCGTTTTTTTGGAGGTTGGGCGCCAGTCTCTCAGTCAAGATAAGATTATATGCGGATGATTATCCTGCTAACGTTAGCCGATCTAAAGTAAGCTAACTAATTAGCCTGCTGTTGACAGAATAACGACGTGTCAGCTTCACCAATTTATCTGTCGTGCAGGGTGCCCGTCAATTCGATTGTTGACTTTATTCCAGACTTAGCTAGCTAGCTAGTATAATGATATCAAAGCTAGCCACTAACCAACGTTGGCTCACTTACCAACTCAAGCTATCTTACGTTTCCGTCCTGCTCCTGTCCGTGCGGGGGATTCAACAGGCTGGGGAGAAAAATTAAGTTGTAGCGTAGTATACATGTTCAATAGTGGTCGCAATGTTAACGAAGCCTCAGCACTTTTAATGAGTTAAACAAGAAGACATTTGGGGTAAGAACGAACTGACTGCTTATCCAAAGGTGCTCTATTACTGCGGTCGATGTTACGTTAAGTGTCCGTCTTTAAGTTAACTTGCCAACTTCAGCAATGTATTGTTAACATGTACTCCTTGCGTCGTTTTCACTTTCATACTAAAAAGCTGATACAGGATGATGTGAGGTGGCAGTTTATGAGCGATTCCCATATGTGTAGTGGTTGTTTACAATGATATGAACTTTGTCAGCATTAACAGCCTCATAGACATAATTATACTTCCTGACAGGCCTCCTGACTTGCTGTCAATTGTACACAGCTAAAGCATGACATGGAAATACCGTGACTATTTTTAATTAAGAGAACCATAGTACACAGTTTTAATTCTGATATTGTCTGCGGCTCAACACAGCCTTGTACATATTATGTAGGTTAGTATTTCTTAATGACGGCAAGAAATAACTGAGTGTTTTGCTTCAGGCTCAGAGCAGGCAGAGGTTGCAGAAAGGGGGTTGGTTACGTTTTGGTGGGCCGGCTGTTGATTTAGCTCACAATTGGGTGTGGTTCCACCAAGACTGGGGAACCGAAAGTACACTGGTAGTACTCTGTAAGCTCAGTAAAATAGAGTGCTAGACTGATTGCCAGCCTTAAAAAGCCTTGCAGACCGCTCCACCTTGTAGTTTCACATGGTTTTAGTTCCCTTATGCAAATGAGTGACTTCACTTCTGTATACCTGATGGATTGTCCTTAATACTGGCTGGGCCAGTCCCAGACTGATGGCAGCATCAATGTAGAGCCCAAAGTTTCTGGATAACAGAATCATGGATGGAATCGCAAAATTGAGAAATTAAAAAAAAAACAGATTCCATAGGGCCCTATATTAAGTCAGCGCTAAAAGCTAACTGGAGATGGCTTAGGCCTGGTGGGGGGCAACTTAGGCTCGGTGGGCCACCTGGCTTGCAATACACTGGGGGGAACCCTTAGGTTACACAATATTCTAATAAAATAGTTATGCACTTGTTTTGTATTCTTAAATGGAATATTTTCTGCCACCAATGGCACCTTTTTTTCATGGGTTAAGCGACTGGGGGATGGGGTTTCCCATCTGTCCACTACTAATGACACAAGAGGGGAGTGGCTTGGCACAAGATATTAAACTGTACCTAAATGCAGTCTGGTTCACATTATGATGCTCTTGGTGATCCCAAGTAAGCAGCTTGTTGCCTGAAGAAAGAGAGAAGTGAACGGGGCAGGGTTTCAGTGGTTTCGGAGTTTATAAGTTGAGGAATATACAGAGACTGCAGTGATAACAGCATTACTTAGCTGCCAAAGAAAAAACTAACAACAGTGCAGTGGAATAAAGATCTCCATTCAAAACTGTACAAAAAAAAAAAAAAAAATTTTAATAATCAATTAATCGTGAAGTCAGTTCTCTTGCAAAAACATTCTGGGCTTCCAGCGTCTTTCACATGAGGATTTGTTGCACTTCTTTATCACATGTGAAAGTAAACTGAATATCTTTGAAGACATTGAACTTGAAGACATCACATTGGGCTTTAGGAAAATGCGATTGTTTTTTGTGATTTGATTTTATAGACCAAACCAATTCATCGAAAATCAATAATAAAAATCATCTGAAATAGTAAACGACAATTTATCAAGATAATAATTGGTAGACCACTCCAGCATGAAAACATTTGTTAGTTGCCGCCCTAAAGTTAAATATACCAAAGTGTATCAATCAAAATAGCTAATTCCTTTCACAGTACGAGAATACTTTTGCATTTTCCAGTAAGAAGTATACAGTCGCTGCTATCTTTGCGCCCATCAAAAGAAGGAAATGGTATTAAAGGAAGTGGACACAATGCTCGCACTCACTCGCAATATAATGAATAAGGGAGGTCAGCTTGTTCAGAAGTTTCAGCCATGGGGCAATCAAATGATGATTAAACAATCACTAAAGACTCACACAGTAAAGTCAAGATTGGGATTACGGCGGTAGTTTTGTACTGACCAAACTGCTAGAAATCGTCTTAAAAATCAAACCTCCTCTGAAGCCAACTCCTTCCCATCTAATTGTATAAGCTCATCACATGTTTTGCATGTAGAACCTTTTTAATCTGCTGTGCAACCAAGAGACCCGGCAGATTCTTGTGACTGTGAAAGTGTGTTGGAAATTGTCAGTGTTGTAAAATCAAAGCTAGTATTGTCCTGCTGTGATTGTAATGTCCTGTCATGTGGTTGTATTTTTGAACTGCAGAGACACATCCAGCTCTTGTCTTGTGCGTTGGACTTTGCTGCCTCTCACCCTCTCAGACTTTCGATGGGTCTGATGTGTTAAAAATTGAACTGATAGTTGGCCTTTGGACCCAATGTTTTTAAACTGGCTTCTGACTGTACACTGGATCAGTGTGTTTTCCTCTCTGTCAGCACGGCCACTACCATCTGGCTGAGGGAGTGATGACTAGGCTGCCTCCTGCTCTGTGTCAAAGCCTGTATCTATGTAAGCAGCAGTAGGTTGACTTCAGTCACATGTTACCCTAAAAGGAGTGAGAGTGACAAATCACAACGTAACCTGGATGTATGGCCTTCAAGTCAATGGCATTGCAAGATCACAGACTACTAGATGACACCCAGACATTTACAGACGTGATCTGATTTCACTGGGGCATGTGCTATTTTGGGAGAGTACCTATGCAGAAGCTACATTGGATGTGCAGGATGTATGTAGAGTAGTAGGTATGACACTGTGGTTATGAAGGGGGCATTCAGATGTTTAGTTAAATTTAAGGTTGACCACATGTCATGTAGGACTGTCAAAATTGGCCAAATAGGCTGTTTGAATATTCCTTTTAGGGCGTTTTCACACCTGTAGTTCGTTTGCTTTGGTCCGAATCAGTTGGTGAGTTAGTAAACTCGGAGCGATTTGCCCTCGGTCGGTTTGGTTTGGTTTCACACCTGGGAAAAATCCAAGCGTACCAAAATGCGTCATTACAAATCAGGCGAGAACATCCAGCCCTCTTCTTGGTCGGATATGTCTGGGGGGCGGGAGCAAGAAAGTAAATACAGGAAGAAGGTCCTGTGTTCTGGTCTAGTGGTCAAACCAGCTCATTTCATTAATATTATCAGACATTGTTTCGCAAGACACGTGACTACGTCTGCTCTGGTCACCGAGACTTCGCTCTGCCGGCGTCTGTCTCCAATTTTAGCGGCAACTGGTTTGACCACGGAGATATGAGTGACAGTCAGCAAGCTTGACTGCAGTCTATTTCTGTGATAGAAACAGTTTGATGCTCTGCTGCATCGCAGATTGCTAAACACACCTGACTACAGGAGACATTAGCTCCGACTTGCGGAGTACATATAGTCGGTGCGGTTCGAGTACGGATCACGTTCTCACCACAAACAAACCGCTCCAGAGTTGGATTGAAAGCGTACCGAGACCACCTCTTCAAGCAGGTCTCTGTACTCTTGTTTGGTCCGCTTTTGGTGTGCATCAGAGTTTGATTGCCGCATTCTCACCTGCCGAAATGAACCGCACCAAACTCTAGTTCGATTCAACCAAACTAAAGGCTGTTGGTGTGAAAACGCTCTTAAATAAACGCAGGTTTAAACTACTGGAATATCTATTTTTGCGCATTACGTCTGTATGAGGGCAAACCAATACAACAATTTTAAGACCGTAGACCACTTTCCCTCTCTGCAGCAGACAGGGCATGACGCAGATTACATCTCAGTCATGTTCGTAATTTGTTCACAAACAACTGAGTCTCCTGCCGTTCCTAGATTTTGTCTGACAATTTTGGCGTCGGCTCTTACCGACTGAAGTTCCAGATTTTGGCGTCTCCCCAGTTAGACATTTTCGTCTTTGTGTAAATGACCCTTAATGTTCATATTTTTTTTTTTTTTTTTTTTTTTTTCTTTCTTGCCAGAAATGTCTTGCTCAATCTGGCATTACACTAGGCTTGGGCCAGTGTAAAAATGTTCGAACCGGGTTGATATTAAGCCAAGAATCGGACCAGACCCTTATAACGAATTTTCCGACTAGGTGTCGCACTTAACTCAGCAGCCACTTCCACGTGAGACTGAGGGGGGTGTGACGTGATATTATGTAGAATGTGGAAATTACAGCTTTGGTTGATTGATTTGATGATCCCAAGTTTGGTTTCAAATGAAAGTTGTACTGTATGTTGACTGCAGTCACATGTCAGGACTGTATTGTCTTTCATGGAACAGCATACAGGTTGTGTGAGCTGACATCACCCAGTGAAAGTTATGATCCATGGTTCTTGGTAGTAAAACTTGTTTTAAAGTAAAGTCCATACACTCACATGATGCACACAGTAATCTCATTATGGCCTTTGGTCTGTATGAATTCCAGGCTCTGGCGAACATGCACATTTCCCCTAGTCATAACCAAGGCTCTGAGACTTAAAGCCATGTGAAAGCTATAATCATCATCCCAGCGCCACAGAAGCATGTCAGACATTATGTCGATATTGGGTGTGTCGGAAACCGAATTCTTGGATACACAAATGTATGGTCATAATCTTGGTTCTGTTAAATTTGCAAATTGTGTAAGTAGGGCTGAACGATTAATTGCATTTGCGATAATATCGCGATATGTTAAAATGCGATTTCCTAATCGCAAAGGCTGCGATTTGGTCACATGACTCGCGAGAGCAAATCAGTCTGCACTCCGCAGAGAAAGCATCAACTTAGCACGCTAACGCTACACTGTACCTTGAGCAGATTTCTGTCATTCAAACAACTCTGAGTTGTAGTTTAAAACTTTTACAGCCATTTTAATAAAATGAAGGGTTTTATTCGGGCTCGAGTCCATACGTGCAGTTAATGGATACAGACACACAGAACTCAAGGCTCGGTTGGCAACGATTAGCTCTGATTAGCGGTTAGCTCCGGTTAGCAGTTAGCTAGCTCCGTTATAAAGATATGAGTGGAGGAGCTGCCACTGAGAGGGGTAACAGACTCTAATAAATGACGTTCGGGGAGCTTTCACAGCAGCGTGGCCGCGGAGTTTCAACAGTTTTATTAATACAGTTAATCCCACGGCAAGAACACCAGCAACTAGCTAACGTAACGATAGCCTCTCTGAGCAAGTGCACACGACAGCACGCAGCTTCACGAGGGGGAGGGGCTGGAGGCAGATCCTCTCTGTGCACTGTAAAAAAAAAATACGTGTGTATATATATATATTTTTTAGTTATTTAACTGTCTAGTGTGTAATTGTGTGTTGTTCATACTATAAAATTATTTATTGTTTGTCTTTCTTGAATAATACAGAAGACAAAGAGCTTAAAAAAATAATTGAATCGCAATATTTGGGGAAAAAATCGCAATTAGATTATTTTCAAAAATCGTTCAGCCCTATGTGTAAGCCATTTTTAACATTTACTCAAGGAAAAACTAGTCATCCATCAATTTATATTGATTGTGACCCCGAGTGGAACTTCATTGAACTGATGTTAAAGCAACCTAAAATGCACTAGAGCAGGATTTATAGTTGTACAACAGCCCATTTGTCATGCGTGATTAAAAGTAGTAAATAGTAATAGTAGTAGTAAGTAGTAGTAAATGTAAATACAGTTAATGCAGGAAATATAAATGGAGCCTAAACAGCTCAATCACGGACAATCAGTCTAGTGTTGCAGTGTCGAACAATCAATTAGAACCTGCGGTGTAGCTATCTACAGTAGAGCTGTAGTTAATCCCTTCAATTATAAATCCATTTTTGCCTTATTTGATGTTTAGACCATGTAGAGAGACAGGAAAGGATGGAGAGACTGGAATCGAACCGGGGATGTTGGTGGCTCAGTAGGTAGCACTTCCTACCACCTCACAGCAAGTTGGTAATGCAGAGTTGGATCCCCGGTCCAGGCAGGGCCTTTCTGTGTGGAGTTTGCATGTTCTCCCCGTGTTTGCGTGCCCTAACTAGGGCTACAGTTGAAAATGAGCCATCTGGCTAACACTGGCATATTTACAGAGATGTTGATTAATGTGCATTGTCCAAAATGTTGTGGTATGCCTTAAATAATAGGCTACAGGGACGCCCCTAACTATAGGAATATTTCCAACAACTAAACAAACAGCATCAACCTTCTATCATTATAACCAGTATCATTAGGATGTGCCATGTCTGTGGATTTTGGTTTAATTTCTCTTGCGTTTTGTTTTCTCCCAACAGGAATGCATTTTATCAGGCATCATGTCGGTGAAGGGGAAGAAGGTTCTGCACATGGACCGCAACTCCTACTACGGAGCCGAGAGTGCCTCCATCACGCCTCTTGAAGATGTAAGTTAATCTCTGAGCCATTGGTTTGAAATGTAAGGTATAAGGAAGCAAGAACTGCAGACTCTGCAATTGTGATATATAAACAAGCTGATATATGGGAACAGGTAACTGAGGAAGTTTACAGCTAGAGAAGCAGAGGGACTGAAACAGGTAAAAAGGTAGTTGTTCAGACGGAGGGGGTTCCTTTTCTAACGCAGCATTCACATGCTCTGGTGATTCGCCGCAGGGTTGTGTGGCAATGGAACTTAAATGGCCCATTTGTGTGACGTCCTGTTGTTTCTTTAACCCCCCAACGTAGCACAAGTAGACTTCCTATTTTACAATTATTGTTTTCCGTTTTTATGATCCTGACATTTCCGACTGCCCTTGAAGGCAGCGTCATATCACGGAGAAAGAGGGAAAGAAAAGAGACTAGCAACTGATTTGTGTTTTGTCGTTGCAGGAAACATTCAGCCGTTACACAAACTCCTGGGCAGTTCAGTGCCTGTGTTTTTTACCCTCATAGTGTTTAAAAAGATGTTTACTGTACGGGATTCTCACTACGCCTCAAAACTGACTGACAAGTCTGATCGCTGATTACATGATTGGCCACTGCAGCGTGACGTCGGGTTGCTTTTCTCTAAAAGTTCAATCTGTCTCAACTTCTAGCTGCAGGCCGCTGCATTTTTTTCTCTCCAAATGCTTACAACAGCAAACATGGCAACAAAGTTCCAATTATTGATTTTTCTGCATCGAGCCACAATTTGAGAGAATCGCAATCCATCTGCACTCGACTTTTCCCCGACCCCTACTCTTTATAGATTTCTTGTACTACTACTTCTTTATTGTTACCCCTCCCATTATGATGACCAGGTTCTCGTCCCAACCTAGGAAGGTATCCACTCTAAAACAATATGTGCAACGTCACAAACCGAACAGAATCAAAATCAGCTTTAACGGCCAAGTAAGTGTCTGCTTGTTTTGGCAAACAGTGTTCTGTAGCGCCTACCAGAGGGGAGAGGCTGAAACAGGTTGTGTCCAGGGTGTGATGGAACGGTAGTGATGTTTCCTGCCTCGTTTCCTGACTCTGGAGGAGTATAGAAGCCCTGGATCGAGGGCAAGGTGGCACCAATGATTTTCTCTGCATTCATGACTGTTTGTCCCTGTCGTGTAAAACCGCGAGGTAGGGCCTAGAGCAGAGAGCCAAAGCTCAGCGCAGGTATACGTTCTGGAATTGGTTGAGCCTTGAAAGGTCAGCGGCAACGAGGTCAAAGTTGAAATCATTTTAACTTTGAGCGCAGCACTCTGCAGCAATCCTGAGCGATGCGCAACGCCAAGGGTTGCACTCTACCTAGTTGGGCAGAACCGCTCTCCCTATTGGAAAACAATGGAGCGGCCAGCGCAGAGTGGTTTTGTCTGCGGATCATGTGTAGGCGGCTCAAAGGCCGATTTATGCTTCTGCGTTAAATCACCACCGTGGCTACGTACATAGGTAAGTGGAGACATGGACCCTACGCCGGAGCCTGACGGGCACTCCTAGAAAAATTTAACTACACGTCGCGTCGATGCATGGCTGCAGAACCAGAGATACTTCTGCAGTACTGCTCCCCAAGCCCTGTAAACAGACTTTCATGTGTAAAATCCCTCGAGTTCCCCTTTTTAATGGTTACCTTGCTTTCTGAAATGCTCCTCTGGTGTAATTGTAAGTTATTGGCTGTAGCTTGTGAGTCAAGTCTGCTTCTGTGTCTCCCTACAGCTCTACAAGCGCTTCAGCATTCCGGGCAAACCTCTTGAGTCGATGGGAAAAGGCCGGGATTGGAACGTGGACCTCATCCCTAAATTCCTCATGGCCAACGGTATTACTTAGATCACTGACCTGTGTATCACATACAGCTTTATCTTGTGACCTCTGACCGTTAGTGCCTGCAAAGGGTCTGCCAAGTATCTTCAATACGTCTCTTTACCCAGCCCTTGTCATGGTTCAAACAAAGTTTAATACTTAAAACATCTTTAAGTAGCAGCCAGAACCACAAGTAAGCTTAAATGCTAAAAAATATAAAAATATCAAAGGGTCTAAAATGACACAAATGTTGATATTTAACAAATATCTTCATGAATTAAGCAATAGTCTCACTTTGTTTTTTGCATCTTCTTCCCCTAGGTCAGCTGGTGCGCATGCTGCTGATCACAAAGGTGACTCAGTACCTGGATTTCAAAGTGGTAGAGGGCAGCTTTGTGTACAAGGGGAGCAAAATCCATAAAGTCCCCTCTACTGAGGCTGAGGCTCTGTCATCTGGTACGTTATCCGCGGATGCAGTGACAAATGACTGAACAAAAAGAATGTGTGGATAGCTTGAAACTATCGAGGAAATGTTTTTGATTAATATGCTGCATTTGTTCCTTTCTAAAGGTCCCTTGGGGAAAAAAAATCCTTAGCCTTTCTCTTTTAGTCCTTGTTTTTATGTAATGTTGTTTGGGTCTAACCCTTAACAGTCAGCTGCTGGTTACATGTAGCATTGATGTTATGAAGCTTGCTTTGTACTCACTCTGGTGCTCTGGACATGGGTCCACTTGAAGTCTAAACTCTCGCTCTCCTAAAGGTCTCATGGGGTTGTTTGAGAAACGGCGCTTCAAAAACTTCCTTCAGTACATTTCCAATTTTGACGAGAGCAACCCCAAAACGATGGAAGGCATCGACCCCCAGCAGTCGACTATGAGGGACATTTTCAAAAAGTTTAACCTGGGCCAGGACGTCATCGACTTCACCGGCCACTCCCTCGCCCTCTACCGCACAGACGAGTCAGTCGTCTTTCTACTTGTTTGATAAATGTTTTGTTTTTCCCCCCCCCCAATACCTTTTATTGCACGTGATTGGGATAACGTTGTACATTTGGTAGAGTTCTAATGGTCTCCATCTCGTCTCTCCACTCAGATACCTGGATCAACCTTGCATCGAAACTATAAACAGGATCAAGCTTTACAGTGAGTCTCTGGCCAGATACGGCAAGAGCCCATACCTCTACCCACTGTACGGCCTGGGAGAACTGCCGCAAGGGTTTGCCAGGTAGGAATCCTCTGTTTGACACGCACATGATACTTGAATGTATCGCTGTTAGGGCTGAAGGATTTGGAGAAAACATCTAATTGTGTTTTTCCTGCCAGATATTGCAATTCGATTTGCAATTTTTTTTTCCAGCTAGGTATTGCACCTTCCTACAATCCTGTTAAATAAAGTAATACAAAATAAATGAAAGATCCACTGAGAATAGGACATTTCTGTTGACAATCTGTGATATGTAACATTATCCCAGCATGTATCCTATGAAAAAAAAAAACGTAAATAAAATAATGAAAAGAGGAATAAAAAATGTCAAATCAAATGTGACATTTGACTAAATAATTCACATTCGATTAATCGCGGTCTTCACGATTAGCTAATCGCATTCTTTCAAATCGCGATTTCGATTTGAAAACGATCAATCACTGTGTATAACCGCGTGCTACAGCATACAGTGTAGTTAATAATTTAGTAAATAGTGTTCCTATAGTGTATTTTAAATTCCTTAAAATGCTCGGTAGTGCTAGCCGATAAGCAGTTAGCTTTAGCCTAGCCCTTAGCCCTATTGTCTGATTTATTGGCATATTTACGTCAACTTTAGCAAGGGTTAGCTTCGACATAAAGGCTACACAGTCGCTGTACTGCTCCCTCACTTTGGTGAGAGGGCTAAAGATGTGACAGCAGAGAATGGAGACGGAGCAATTCGCCTCCACTTTTATGTAAAATGTATATATTCAAAAGGCTGCTTTGCCTGGCCATAAACACATGGCACGTTTTGATTTTGAGTTTTCACTTTAAATTAATAATTATATTTTTTCAATCTGTTTATGTAATTTCATTCATTGAAGTGTCACAGTTAAGGAAGGCTGTGTTACATTGCCTTTTCTGTATGGTTTTTACAATAAATGTACCCGTGGGGCCATACTTAAAAATATTAGTGTCTGTCACTGACTGACAGATCTCACGTTGCTTAAAGTATTGCAATATATTGAATCGTAACCCTTGTATCATGATATGTATCGTATCACCAGATTCTTGCCGATACATTTGTGTTCGGACCGGAGCATTGGATTCCCCACAGCTAACGTTACTGTAGCTAGCGTTACGTGGTGAATTCAATCGTGGGTTAGCCAAGCGCTGTTAACCGTGGTCAAAACAATCACCGTAGAAATAACTGTATGACCGTGTTGAACGTTGTTGTAGCAATATAAAGTTACGGTACGGTTACACACCAAGCATTAGCATGAGCCACTTGTCACCGTAGCACATTGTCGTAAGCTGGATCGATTTGAAATATATTAATAAATTGGGTCTCTACTGGATTACTGTGTTGCAAAGTGGAATGTAATTATAAAAACAAATAAGTTGTTTGGCAGAAACAATTATGCGTTACTGTTACTGAGTATAATTCTTTGACATTGTATGATTTGCAATCACTCTGACCACACTGTTTCCCAGGTTTTGCCGGAAGTTGCAACTAGAGGGGATAAAGGTCCCTATCAGCTATCGGAGCCAATGTTAAACATAGTCTTATGTCAAGTCATTAATATAATATAATATTAATATTAATATTGTATAACTTCTTGTAGCTCACCACCATTCATTCAGCTCATATCTCTGGGTAACGGGAAGTAACATGTCACATTGTGTTTCCATTCCAGGCTGAGTGCTATCTACGGGGGGACGTATATGTTGAACAAGCCCATAGACGAGATCGTGATAGAGAATGGGAAGGTGGTGGGAGTCAAGTCTGAGGGAGAGGTGAGCGGGTTTTTTTTTTTTTTGAGCTCAAATGTGTTGGATTCCTGTGTTAAACAAAGGCGTCTTCTCCAGGAATTAAACCTATCCCTTGACCCCTGACCTTTTGGTTGTTTTTTTTTGGTTTGCTCAACAACAGATCGCCAGGTGCAAGCAGCTGATCTGCGACCCCAGCTACGCTATGGACCGCGTCACCAAAGTTGGTCAGGTGATCCGAGTCATCTGCATCTTGAGTCACCCGATAGGCAACACTGGCGACGTCAACTCGTGCCAGATCATCATCCCCCAGAATCAGGTCAACAGGAAACATGGTGAGCGCATACAGGAAATGAGCAGATGTCTCTTTATTTATTTTTTTTTTTTACAAATTGGATTTGGCTGTTCAATACGAAGATTTTATTTATTTGTTCCTCTTTTTTCATATAGACCAGGGGTTCGTCAACCTTTTTTTTAAATAAGTGCCATTTTAAAATGTTCTTGTTAATCAGTTATTAAGCATTAAGGAATGACATGCAGCAAAGGGCCGCAGGGCGGAGTCGAACCTGCGGCCGCTGCGTCAAGGAATAAACCTCTATATGTGGGCGCCTGCTCTACCAAGTGATCTACCACACGTAGGGTAGTGTAACATAAAAAACAGGCTGTGCTCCTGCCAATGGCTGTGAAAGAGGCCATTTGACATGTGGATGGGAAGACTTCCAAAAAATCTCTTGCATACTTATTGCTAGTGTGACATTGGTTGAGCTACCCGTGCTAATGCTGCTGAACACCTGAGATAAACTATCTGGCAACCAGAAAATCCATTAGCACACGGACCCTGTTCTGTTTACCATGCGTTGTGGGTGTGACTTTTTTGCCATGTCATCAACATTCATATCTATAGACCACCAGTGGGAAACACTGTTCAGCGCGCTCGCCCTGCTGGAATATAAAAGTAGAATTGTAATTCACACTGACTGATTGAGAAAAAAAGCAATGGCTGAGTTTAACTGATTCGACTTTCAACCCTAGATTTCATACTATTTAGTTTCTTTATTATTTAAAAAGAAAAAACGGATATATGTCCTTATCATAGCTGATTACTCAGATGTCTGATGAAAACCAAATGTTGTATTGCAGAGGGAAAGGGAAGCTTAACGTTAAGTGAAGAGTCGTAAACATGTATACGTGGAAGCTGCTAAAGTGTATGATCCACTTATGGTGTTATTCCGCTGTGACACCTGGTTTTATCAGATTCATATTGGCAGGTTCTACCAAGATATATGATATCTTAAGGTGTAACAACAGCCGATCATTACATAATGATATTTTAACTCATCCACATGCAAACCACCAGACAATAACCTTATTTATTTCTTTCGGCTTCCAGACATCTATGTTTGTATGATCTCCTTTGCTCACAACGTGGCGGCACAAGGTAAATATGTTGCCATCGTCAGCACCACGGTGGAGACAAACGACCCCGAGAAAGAGATCAAGCCAGCCCTGGACCTACTGACGCCCATTGAGCAGAAGTTTGTCAGCATTAGTGACCAGTATGCACCCACTGACATGGGCACTGACAGCCAGGTAGGAACTGTTTTTCCCCTACCGTTGGAGCAACCATTTGTTTCCGCTCACTTGAGTTAATAGAAATGTTGCAAACTTCTTGAGACAAATAACGCAATGCAGTTCACAGCAGTGTTAAACCGAGACCCAGACCGGACCAGTGCGAGTCCCACACCGCATTACACAATAAAATGGGGAAAATGCTAACCCTAGGCACTCCTCAAATTGATCTGAAAGATCTACAGTCCCATTTATAAAAACAAAAAAAGACATTTTACATCCAATCTCAGTGATGACATACTGTAAATCAGACCATGCACAGGCAACTTAGTGATATCCCTGCAGTTTTTATTTTTTTTAAATCTTTCTTTTAAGATTATTTTTGGGCTTTTCCGCCTTTATTTTTGACAGGACAGCTAGGTGAGAAAGGGGGGGAAGACATGCAGGAAATCGTCACAGGTCAGATTCAAACCCTGGACCTCTGCGTCGAGGCATAAACCTCTCAGTATATGTGCGCCTGCTCTACCCACTGAGCCAACCCGACCACTAAACATGCACTCTAAATGAATATCTATACCCTTAGCAAAAGTTGGTTACTCATTGTAACAGAGGAATTTGCCTCGCACGTTGCTGTTATGTAAGAACATGCTGTCTTTGCACCACTTTGGTTTTCTGCTGCCGTTGTGTGTGAGCAGAGAAAGTTAAGTCAGCAAAATGTCCCGCACAGGAAACACTTCTGTGGTCTGTTTCCTTCCTTCAGTCTGTAAAAAACAAACAAAACAAAAAGAAAACGGTTATTTATTTAAGAACAATTACTGTGTATGTAAACTTTTTGTATTTTAGTTTATCTTTTGTTGGCATCATTTAAGAATCAAGACTATATCTGACCTAGACTGTTCTATCTGTGTCCTGAACTAATTCACCCTAGATTTTCATCTCCCGTACATATGATGCCACCACTCACTTCGAGACCACCTGTGACGACATCAAAGACATCTACCGGAGGATGACGGGCTCGGAATTTGACTTTGCCGAGATGGAGCGCAAGAAGCAGGACACCTTCGGTGACGCCGCAGACTAGAGGCGAAAGCATCCGCAACACTCCTGATATCAAAGACAACGCTGCCGGCAACTGAAATCTTACAAAAAATAGAAAACCTACACAAAAAATGTACACACCTATGGGCTGGCTGATCATCCAAGTCTATGGTTTGCCCCTTTTTAGGAAGTCCATGATATATATATATAGGGAGATATGATAGAGTATTGTTGGACAGGGTTCAGGGGGAGGGGGGGGGGTTATGCTTTTTTAAATCACATTCAGATGGATGTTGCACTAAACACTGGTTATGCCTAATATACAGTAATACCCTACATTCTTCTGCTTCATCATGTTAAAATGATGCATAGTCCAAAGATGCCAAATCAAATGAAGATTCATAATCATTATCTTACAGAGTGGGTACATGTGATAGGGGGGGGTGGGGTGGGGTGCAATTTTTCTGTCATTGTATAAAAGGCGTTTGAAGATAAATAATATCTATACATCAGTTATTGGTCTCTGCAAAGTATTTTTTTTTCATGTCAGGGTGAGAGAGAGTGAGAAGTGGCTTGGCTTTGTGCGTCTGAATTTCAATCATGTGAGTGATGGGGTGTTCCTCTCAGGGTAGGGCGGCCACATTCAGGCCCATCCACAGCAGACAGCCGTGCAAGGGGGCACCCCCCAGCCATCAGTTTATATCGTCAGTCATTAAAGTGGGTAAGGGGTGTGTGGGCTCATTCTGTGTTGTGTCCTTTTAACCCCTCTTCCTGTCTATTCTCCAGCACAGATGCATGCTATAAGCCAAGCCACAAGGGCGACTGTAGTCCAGCATAAACTACGCAAACCTGTTTTCAACGGCTTGAGTTACTATAACGCAGCAGAGACATTTTAGTTCCTGTATCATGCAAAGTGATGGAAGACCCAAGCATTAACAGCAGATTAATGGGAAGGGTTGGTTGACTGTAATTGCTTAAGAAGGACCAAATGTGTACTGCAGCAGTATTGAATTGATGAGAGCCCTGTGATATATTTTGTCTTGGAACAACTTTAAAATAAACATCTTGGGCTCTAATGATTTCTGTACTGCAAAGTAAAAAACTTTGTCAAAAACCGAAAGCCGTTTGATCAATTTCTTTTTCTTACATTTCAGGCAGTGGAGTGAACAGTGAACGCGTACAACACGAGTGAAATACCTCTCTAGATTTCTGCTGCTCACAGCAGCTTTATACTGAACTTTACACTGACCTAAGTCAAATAATTGGTTATTGTGCATTGAAAATGTGACTTAAGTACAGAAGTATTGGCATTAAAATATACGTAGTATCAAAAGTAAATACTTTAATGTTGCAGCTGGTAAAGGTAGCGCTAATTTAAATGTATTTACAGCTATTTTATATATTACTTTTACAGCTCGTAAATTACCCCCTTGGGACCAACAATCCTTATTGATATGTATTTATTGATTACATTTTTGTACTGTTAATCTGAGTCTGCAATATAGTAAAGTTATCAGATAAATGTAGTGGAGTAAAATATGCAGTATTTCCCTCTGAGATATCTGAGATGTAACGATAATGAAGTAGAAGTATAGAGTAGCAGAAAATAGAAATAGTCAAGTAAAGTACAAGTTCCTCAAATTTAAGTACTTAAGTTAATGTACTTAGTTACTTTTCACCGCTGAATATAATAGATGTATGCATGACAACATGATATCCAGTGTATTACCACCCCCACTGACTGAGTTGTCCTGTCACATCTAAAGAATATTTCATTTGGAGTAGCAGCAGCACAGGAAACGTCACACTTGTAAACTACGACTCCCACAATTCCCTCTCTTCGACACATCAGCGTCAGCTAATATTTTGGAGTCCTCAGCTGGCTGCAACCCAGCACAAAGTGTTTACCGGTAAAACATGGACGTGACGGCCGCTCGCCGTTCGTTTCTGTGCGATATCGGTGAGCTCTGTTTATAATGTTCTCAAGAGCTTACACACAGCAAATGTTAGCTCCCTTAAGAATGCCAAGTCTATTTAGTTGACGTCGAGTAATCATATTAGCCCGTGCTCTGGTCGTGACTGTTACTTTTGTTCTCATATCTATAAAATCTACAGCTACATTCATGCTGAATAATGGCAACCTTGACCGTAACATACAAGCTAATAAGCGCGTTGAAGTAGGCTTCATGACACGAATTATTACAAAAATAGTGTGTTGAAATGAAGAAACTCGGCCAAGCTAAACACCTAAGGAATATAAAGTAGTTTTTGACGTTACTGCTGAGTAGTTAATTAGCTAATACAGCTAGCTATATTAATGCAATAGTTTTTTATTGAATTTTTTATGAACATGCAGGTTTTTAAACAGTGTAAAAAAACAGCTAACGTTTATAATGTTTAACTTTAACATCATGTCGGAAACAAGTAAGATGAAGGCCCTTAACGCACAGACACAATGTGTTTTAAGTTAATTTGGCTGATTTAGACCTCTTCTCACACCTGTGTGGGTGTGTATAGACTGATTGATTAACATCTATGATCCTCACTGTACTTGCTTAAGAAGGACCAAATGTGTACTGCGCAGGGGCGTAGCTTAAAATTCTGGGCCCTGTAGAAAGGCATTCTCTATGGGCCCCTCCCCGCATCCACAGCTATTCATTCTAGCATCTTTTTGGGCTCTCTTCACATGAGGGCCCTGGGTACTCAGTCCCATTTTCCCCCCCAGTCCGACGCCCCTGGTACTGTGGCAGTATTGAATTGATGAGAGCGCTGTGATATATTTTATCTTTAAACAACTATTAAAAAACATCTTACTCTTACTGCAGAGTAACAAAACGTTGTCAAAAACCGAAGCTGTTTGATCAATTTATTTTTCTTTACATTTTAGGGCAGGACAAATTAGATTAGATATAACTTTATTGTCATTGTGCAGAGTACAAGTACAAAGACAACGAAATGCAGTTTGCGTCCAACCAGAAATGCAAAAAACCAGAAAAGTTCAATGTGATATACAAAGTATAGATAGGTGGTGCATAGGCAGGACAAGAAATATATTGCAGTGTTATAAGAGCAGAATACATATGGCTGTGTAATATGAACAATGTATGAACAACATGTACAGGTATGTGCAATGTAGTAGCAGTGACAAATGACAGCTTTATCATTCTTATTGGTAGAAACGATTTGTGACGGCCATTTGTGGGCGATTTGTGGGCGTTAAGAGGCTTGAGTTTTATGGAGTAGGCCTATTTAAATAGCAAGCTTTATAAAAAAACTTTTAAAACTTGCAAGACTTGTGCAAGAGATTATAAAAAACTGAACAAAGCTTTCATTGTCGCTATATATTTGCCAATGTACTGTTTGTGTGTTACTTAGGTTTCTGGGCAGACCGGACTGCCCTGCATGAAGCTGCGTCCCACGGCAGGGCCCTGCAGCTGAAACAGCTGATAGAAAGTGGAGCATCGGTCAACATGGTGACGGTGGACAACATCACTCCGCTCCATGAAGCCTGCATACAGGCTCATCCAAACTGTGCCCGGCTGCTGCTGGAGGCTGGAGCCCAGGTGGGATAATCATAACCCCCCTATGGTTCTACCAATGTAATTCAATTTTATTTATAGTGTCAGATCACAACAGGAGTTATCTCAGGACACTTTACAGATTGAGTAGGTCTTAGTCTTGCATTGCCAGACCCTTCTTCCACAGCGCTGCGGAGGAGGGTCTGGCTAGTCCACACAGCATTCCGGGATGGGAGAAAAACATGTTCTGGTTTATTGGCATTTCTTTAAACCAATCACAATTGTCTTGGGCGGACAGAGCCACGGTGCCGCTGGAAATTCCTCAGAATGTCCCTTATTTAGGCCGGATGTCTGTTACCTTCCTCTTTCTTTGTGTTGTAATTCTAACCTCCGGTGGATTTGTGAGGACTATGGTTAACTGCTCCTCAGATCTCTGCAGGGTAAATCCAGACAGCTAGCTAGACTATCTGTCCAATCTGAGCTTTCTGTTGCACGACCAAAACAACTTTTGAACGTACACATGTTCCACCAAAACAAGTTCCTTCCAGAGGCTATTTTGCAGCGCCACCGTGGCTCCGTGCAGCACTTAGCACCGCCCACGGCGATTGTGATTGGTTTAAAGAAATGCCAATAAATGCAAATTTTTTTCCCATCCCGGAATTCTGTGTGGATTCTCCAGACCCTCCTCGGCAGCGCTATGGAGGAAGGTCTGGCAAAGCGAGACTACACTTATAGTAACAATAAAGTTAACAGAACTATGATTAGAAATAATAGCTGTAGCAGTGCAGGGTGTCGAGCAGGACCACAGCAGCAGCTGCCAAAACCGATCCAAGTTCCACCTGAACCGCCAAATCTGCGAGGGGAGAAAGCATAAGGGCTCCGGGGGAATAAGCTCTGGTCTACCACCATCTATGGAGGACCAAACCTGACTTGTGTAGTTATGAAGAAATAAAAATGCTCAAATAAATTGGGACACCTTATCACAAACAGTGGTATAAAGTGATGCAATGTAATACAGAATAAATAGTACCTTTGTGAGGTTTGTGAAGCAACGTACGTCTCAAAAGTTACCATGGATTTGGGTCAACACCTCTCTGACACAAAGAAAAATGATTTAGATCATACAGCTGTTTATGGTATTATGTCTACTTACTTGTAACATTGTGATAGTTCCCAGTAAGTGTAACATGTGCCAGTAAATTTACAACCATAATCTAAAGGTGTGTGGTGTGGTGGAATTGCCAGATACACCATTTTGTGGGAAGATGAGACAAAGGGGAAAACTTAACATAAATAACATCAGGTCAGGGGACGAGAATATCTAATCGGCCATACTCTAATAACCAAACGTGTTCATGTATGAATATGTGTGTGTGTCTGTAGAGATTGAGGGAGGCTAGGCAGCTCCATGATAAGAGAATGTTGTGTTCCTGGACTGTCTCCTTCTGGTGGTTTGTAAAGGGGCCTCACACACTTTAGCATACTTCCCAGAGAGAGAGATAGACTCAACAAGTTTTAGGTGAGCATCTTTGTTATGGCGCCATCAATATCTTTGCAAGAAGTTTTTTTTAAACTAGTTATAGTGGGGCGACTCGGTTGGAAACTTACAGCTTTTAGCTTATGTAGAGCCCTATGGAATCTGTCTTATAGCTTTTTTAAATTCTCAATTTCGTGATTCCGTCCATGATTCTGTTATCACAGAAACTATTGGGCTGTACATGAATGCTGCCATCAGTCTGGGTCTGATCCCAGGTGTGCCCTTGTCAAATAAAAAGACACTTGCCACTGGGCCTAACAACTCTTCTGGGGGAAACCCTGCAGTGTAGGTCATAAAAAGTCTCCCGAACCTTCTTAACGTATCCAGAAGTCAAGCTGCTCCTGAGTTTTTCCATGACATATGGAAAAAATAAAATGGGAATTGTTTCTCTGGTTGTTCCAGGTGGATGTACGGACCATCCATGGGAGCACTCCTCTGTGTAATGCCTGTGCTTCTGGCAGCCTGGAGTGTGTCAAGCTGCTTCTGGAGTACGGAGCCAAAGTTAACCCTTCCCTCACAGCTCTCACCGCCTCGCCGCTCCACGAGGCCTGCATACAAGGTCAATATTCAGCAGCAATTAGACGAAGTTTAATTTCCGGGATTGTTCAGGTGCCGCTGAAAACTCCGCTGGATGTTTTTCATTTTTCACCTTCCTCTTTCTTTGTTTTGTAATTCTAAACTCCGGTGGATTTCTGAGGACTATAGTTAACTGCTCCTCAGATCTCTGCAGGGTAAATCCAGACAGCTAGCTAGACTATCTGTCCAATCTGAGTTTTCTGTTGCACGACCAAAACAACTTTTGAATGTGCACGTTCCACCAAAACAAGTTCCTTCCCGAGGCTATTTTGCAGAGGCACCGTGGCGCTGTGTGGACTAGCCAGACCTTCCTCCACAGCGCTGTGGAGGAAGGTCTGGCAATGCGAGACTATACTCCTATCAGACCTCTTCACTGTGTGTAAAACTTCACTTTCCTCTCAGGTAATGTTGAAGTAGTGAGGCTGATGATAGCCAGCGGTGCCCAGCTGGAGGCGTATGACGTCCACTTTGGTCCCCCACTCCACATCGCCTGTGCTAAAGGACACGTGGACTGTGTCAAGGAGCTGCTTCATGCAGGTCAGCAGGAAGGCTGCAGGTCAGAAAGTGTGGTAAAGAATAATTCCAGATGTCTGTGTTATTATGTGATAAACTGTTGAACAGCTGTCATTTTCAAACTGACGTTCTTTCTCTTAACCTAACAGTTATTTCTGCTTTTCTCACTCATTTCCTACATTTCTCACATTGTCCTTTGGCTCTACCCAGAAAAGAGGCCCGCAGGCTGTTGCACCAGATAGTTCAAAAGTAGTCTGGGTCCTCGGCAACACTTCATGGTGATTTGTTTTTTCATAGCACAAGCTGTCGTTGGATGAGATATTTAACAGGAGTTTAAAAAACCTTCCAAACAGCCTCTGGTATTCACTTAGGTTAGTACATTAGAAAATGTAACTTGCAGAGACTAGAATCTTGTGTTAGATTGGTAATCCGTCACAGTATTCATACTGGGTTCTGTACTATTTTTGTCGTAGTCCTGCCATTGTTGAATGGTGCAGAGTGGAAGCAGGGACTGTTTTAAAAAAAGTTTATATTGTAAGATAGAAAAAAATGTTTTCCTAATTTTATATCCTAATGGTATGACTTTTAAAAAAATCCACACAAGTAAGCAACGGATTGATTCTGGTCTATTAGGGCAGTGGTTCCCAAACCTTTTCACATCAAGGACCCCTAAACTGGCACAAAGTAGACCGCCAAGATTTTGTCCCAGGGTCCCCCATCTGATTTTTGCTTTTCAATGTTTTATTACTTTTTATTAGAAGTGTGTGAAACCGATGACCAAAGTAGTCATACATTCTGCCGTTGTGTTACTTACTTATACATTGGAATTACAGTGAAAAGAAGTTATTTCATGGCCGGGTTGGCTCAGTGGGTAGAGCAGGCGCACATATACTTCGAGGCTTATGCCTCGACGCAGAGGTCCAGGGTTTGAGTCCGACCTGTGATGATTTCCTTCATGTCTTCCCCCTCTCTCTCCCCTTTCTCACCTAGCTGTCCTATCGACAAAATAGAAAAATAAAAGCCCAAAAAATAATCTTTAATAAATGATTTCTCTTTTTACTGGAACCTCCTCAAGGACCTCTGGGGGTCCCTGGACCCCACTTTTGGAACCACTATATTAGGGTCTAGAAATGAGTCTCTGTGCCTCTTTTATGATGCATTTCTTACTTTATGATCGTTGCATGTCAGTGCAGATTGACAGCTTTAAAATGAGTCCATTGCTCTAAAGGAACTGACGACAAAATTACAATAAAGTTCACTTTTGGTATCTTTAAGACAAAGAAAATACATCAGCAAGCAAACAGAATGAGAATGCAGGATTTATTGTCAACTATTAGCACTGTATGAGGGCAGTCAAAGTTTCAAGGTCTGCACAAACATTTACTTAATTTCAGCTGATGAATCCATACATCCAAACAAACAGGCCTCAGCTTATCTTAACTTCCTGCAGGTGCCAATGTGAACTCAGTGAAGTTCCACGAGATGGCTCTGCACCATGCAGCACGAGTGGAAATGGTGGACATGATCGAGCTGTTGATGGAGTTCGGAGCCAACGTGTACGCCAGCGACAACCTGGACAGAAAGCCTGTAGACTACACAACACCTGCGTCTCCCGCTCACACCTGCCTCAGGTTTTATGAAAGTAAGTTCATGCGAGCTATCGGCAATCTTTTCTCAGTTTTTTTTTAGTCGTGATAGTGTATATGGACCACGATTCATTTAGAGGATTGCTCCGGGCCGCCGGAGTTTCCGCCAGATATCCCCCATTTTCGGCCAGATGTCCGTCACCTTCCTCTGTCTCTGTGTTGGCGTTCTAACCTTTGGTAGATTTCTGAGGACTATGGTCATCTGCTCCTCAGATCTCTGCAGGGTAAATCCAGACAGCTAGCTAGACTATCTGTCCAATCTGACTTTTCTGTTGTAAAACAACTTTTGAACGTACACGTTCCACCAAAACAAGTTCCTTCCCGAGGCTATTTTGCAGAGGCACCGTACCTGCGTCCAGAGCTGAGCACCGCCCAAGACGATTGTGGTTGGTTTAAAGAAATGCCAATAAACCAGAGCACATTTTTCTCCCAAGCTGGAGTGCTGTGTGGACTAGCCAGACCTTCCTCCACAGCGCTGCTGAGGAAGGTCTGGCAATGCGAGACTAGAATCGGGATAACCTGGCTCATGAAAACCTCTTATTGTCTTGTCGACAGGAAATCCTCTGAGCCTGCAGCAGCTTTGTCGAATCACTGTGAGGCTGAGGCTCGGTACCAAAGCCTCGGAGGCCATAGGTCAGCTGGACATATCCCACCGCATCCACAGCTTCCTCCAGCACTGTGATCATCCTGCATCACTACAGAGGGACACATGAACAGATTCATAAGCCTCAATGAGAGACTGGTGTTTGATTTCAGGTATAATAAAAAATAAGCACTGTGGACAACATCTGCTAATTGCAAATATATCAGGTTATCCACCATATTTCTTTAATGCCATGGGACGCAGGATGGGATAGGATAGGATGTCATCATTGCTGCTTAAATTAGGTTGTTGAATAGTAATATAATATTGTTTATTGTGTTGCATTATTTATCCTTAAAAGACAGGACTGTACGCGCTCAACTCACATAGACACTTAAAGCTTTGAAGGCTATGTGCTGGATCCTAAAAGTGAATATTCATAGATGACGTTACTAGGACAGCACTCCAATTTAATATTTATATTGTCACACGACGACGTTTTGGGCAGCGCCCTTCCCCAGCGTGTGCATAAGTGATTACAAACCCAAGTGGTCAATCAGGAATTAAGGTTCATAGATATTCAAACAGATATAGGGCCGTTCAAATGATCTCTTTTAAATATGCAGCAAATATAGGAATAGTTTTTAAAAAACATTTGTTGTTGTGTGATTATGATTATTCCCAAACCTTTTTTTTTCTTGTTCCCAGTTGTAGACCATACCTAATATTTTCACATGTGAGAATTGGAATATTTTGATCATTATAATTTATCCAGTATTGAAAAGCATCCTAAAAGGGCCTAGTTTATCTACAAGAGAAAAAAAAAAGATGTTCTATGGGTTCAATGTCTGAGTTTCAGAAAGTTAAATCTTTGATGTAAGAAGTCTTACAAAATCAACTTCTTTAGCCTTAGGTGGAATTGGAAAAAGCAGTAACTTAACTACAAAGTTACTGGTGTATTTTTTCCAACATGTGTTTTCTCTTTAAGGGTGATGGGGAAACAAACTGAAGTGAGAATAATGTATTAGTGCATTGTTTTAGTGTAAAAACTACAAATCCCAGCATGCGCTTTGAGTTCCAGTTATGTCACGTGACTCCCGCGGCATGTAAACATTAAACGACGCGGCTGGTTACAAACATCTCGTGTCTTTGCGTCTGCTTTAACGTTGTTACTTTATCCCGGAGACGGAGTAAAAAAAGACAGGATGGAAATTGAAAAGGCTCGTCCATATTTCTTTGGAGACATCGGTGAGTATGAAATAAAGACAATATGGCCGGTGAAACTATCGCTTTTTCGGGCCCTGACCCAGTTTGACGTCGGCATGTAGCTAGCTGTGTGTAGAGGTCTGTCAGCTGGAATGCTAACATGCTAGCAACCACAGCATGTTATACTGTGGCTAGCTGTCACCAACTGCTGTACTGTATTGTAAACTGTATTAGCTATTAGCATGTCTTCCTCCTTTTTTACATTTGTGTCACTGCAGACGGTGCTTATAAATAGCTCGTGAAATACAAATTATGAGGTGTATAACTTATACTGTATAAGTAATCAACACATTATATGTTTTGGGGTGAGTGTGAGTCGATAGCCCGGGTTAGAATCCGACCGGTGGCTCTTTGCTGCGTATCGTCTTTTCTCTCCCCTTTCGTAACTGTCTACACTATTTAATTAAAAAAGCCCCCAAAAATGAACTTTAAAAAAAATATTGGATGTTTGTGCCCACTTAAAATTTGAGGTGAATATCTAGATTGTCAACGCATATGTTAATAATTGCAATATATATGTAGGTAAATCATAGTTCTCAATCTACAGTATTTCAGGAGACATTTACTAGAAATAGTTTTTCTAAGATGTGATAGTAGAGACTAATGATAATAATATACTGTACTACTGCTGTATACATAATTTATAGAGCAACATGAATACATTCTGCTAAATGATGTTTACAATTAAACAAGACAGTTATAGCACAGCTACAACAAAAAAGCGAACAGACTACACAATTAAGATGTATATTTATTCACCATACTACAAGAACGACAATGGGTGAAAATGTTAAATAGAATAGTTGTTATTGTCATTGGACATGTACAATAGATTTGGATGCAGTTCTTGGTGAACAGGTGAATAAATAAATATAGAAGAGCCTCTAAAAATCACTGGAAAAATATATAAAAAGTAAAGACACAGACATACCACAGATTTAGAGCTGGGCAATATGGAGAAAATGAATTATGGCTTTTGGATAAAAAACTGTTTCTGAGTCTGAGAGAGAGTGTCCGGGATGAGATGAATTTTTTAGTATGTTCTGGGCTTTTTAGAGGCAGCGGGAACTGGAAAGATCATCCAGGGAGGGGTAGAGTAGAATACTATTCCTTTCTAAAACACAGGTGACAATACTGACTTAAACCCTGCAGGCTGCTGGTCAGAGAGAACAGAGGTGCACAAGGCGGCGTCCCTCGGCCAGACCTCCCAGCTGCAGCGTCTCATCCAAAGCGGAGCTTCAGTCAATGTGGTGGCAGTGGACTCCATCACGCCGCTGCACGAGGCCTGCGTCCGCGGACAGGCCCAGTGTGTCCGGCTGCTGCTGGATGCTGGAGCCCAGGTGAGCCAGGGACACAGCACATGCCTATCTGCCATATCATGGGGGACTTTTTATTAGGCTTGTAACAATTATTACATAATTGTCCGATCGCAATATTTTTTAAGTAATCGCCGTTTCTTTGTTTAACTGCAAATTAATTGCCAGCATTAGCTAAGGTCTTAAGGCGTGTGACTCTTGATGGTAATTGTCATTTTTATGTTCATTTAAGAAAAAAAATACAATTTTTTATGATAATAAAGAGTGGTAGTTTACTTCAGAGGCTGTCTACTTTTCGTATTCCATTATCTGGGTCACATGACAGTGATATAACCAAAAGACGTATCCTGGGATTCATGCCAAACTTTTTTGAATTTGAAATTTGTTTGAAAAATAAATATATCAATAAATATTTTAAAATTTGACTGGAAGAGACAATTATATTTTCTGAGTCAATTAATTGTACAGTGACATTTTGAATTGTTACAGCTCTATTCAATATATGCACGGATAAACAATCCGTAGACTATATCCCACGCAATTCTTACATTTCATTCATTAAAAATATTCAGTCAGGAACCATGGTGTTGGGATTATATTGCAGTGAACACTAAGGCTGCTCGATTATGGGAAAAAAATGTAATCACAATTATTTTGGTCAATATTGAAATCATGAATTTTGAACACAATTCCTTATTGACTTTTGGAAAGATGTTGCATTTACTGAACTTAAAACACAGTGAAGTTTACTTGCAAAACTTAATGTGAAAAAAATAATTGTTTATCTCGATCGTTGGGAGCAGAAATTGCGTAAAAAATTGCACAGCCCTAGTGAACACAGGATTATGCAGAACAATAAATAAATGTAGGCAAAAAAAACAAACATAGGAAAGACATGCAAAGGAGTTTCGCCAACTTTTTAGACCGATTAAGTGAATGGGGAGAGGCAATATGGCTCTGTAGGAACAGGTTGAGGTACTTGTATATAACCCAATGTCCCGTAATGCATCTCAGGTGGATGCGAGGAACGTAGACGGGAGCACCCCGCTGTGTGACGCCTGTTCGGCTGGTAGTTTGGAGTGTGTTAGGCTCCTGCTGGATCATGGCGCCAAGACCAACCCCGCCCTCACCTCCCGCACGGCCTCGCCCCTCCACGAGGCCTGCATGGGAGGTGAGTGCCTCTGCTCACTCCACATGGGAGTTTTTGTGAAGCTTAACATTCTTTTCTTTTCTTTTCTTTTTTTTTTTTTTTAAATGGCGCAATATTCTCTTGCCATTTTCCAGGAAACTCTGACTGTGTGAAGCTCCTGATTGCCATGGGTGCTTGCCTGGAGGCGTACGACCTTTACTACGGGACCCCGCTACATGTGGCTTGTGCTAACGAACACACAGACTGTGTTAAAGAGCTGCTCAATGCAGGTGAGCGTCAGTGCAGAGCGGCATGGGGGAATGTTGCATGGCTTTAAATTTGCTTCTTGTTTGTGTGTTTACTCTCAGATTTTTGTGGTTTTAAATTAGGGATCGACCGATTATCGGCCCTGGACGATTATCGGGGCCGTTTTTTGGCAGTTTGCAGATTATCTGAATCAGCGTTCTATTTGCCTGATAAACCGATAAAGTTAATGATTTAAAAAGTGGTCTACTTTAGCTCGGCTCCAGCTCTGTGTCTGTCCCTCTGCTCCGGTTTCTCTCCCCACTGAGTCTAACTTAATGTCCCGCCCACAACACTATCTGACTATCTTCTACTGGGTATTACGTTCAAAGTTTCTCGTTTATTAAATAATTGCTCAAAGCATTTAAACAAAGTTTTGTGTTGGAGTTTGTAACATTCCAAAATCTTAATCTTCATTTTTACTGTAAACGCATATCGGTTCCAAATATCAGTTCCATTAACTACTAATAATCAGTATCGGCCTTGAAAAACCAGTATCGGCCGATCCCTATTTTAAATCTAGTAAGATGAATGGTGAGCCAACTTTTATATGTTTATTGATGTCAGAGCACACAAAGAGGGAATTGGTTTTTAAAGTTAAAAAAAAAAATCTTATAAAACATCTTTTTTCTTAATCTAAATAATAACAATATATACATACATATAGACATCTGGGAAAAAACAACTGTAAGGTTCATCTTGTCAACGAATCCCATGAAAAGACCAAAACCAACAGTGAATGTCTATCTACTAACAAGTATTGTGTGTGTTTCCAAATCTTCCATCGTTGTCCATAAACTGTTAAAACCGTCAGTGAGCCACACTGTTGCACTGGCTGACATGTTCCTTCATCGCCATGAACACACACACTGTAGTTTATTCTGACCCAATCCCACACACACCGTCCTGCTGCCACAAACACTCACTAGAGCACCAAATGTGAATTAATCCACCGCTGAAAATAGTCCCCAAGAAATACACTATTTTCTCCTTTGAGTTTGAGTCACGTTTGATAAAAACTACAATGACCAACTGTTTTAGGAAATTACTGAGGCTTTATTTATATATATATATATATATGTATGTATATGTATATATGTGTGTGTATGTATATATATATATATATGTGTGTGTGTGTATATGTATGTATGTATGTATGTATATATATATATATATATATATATATATATATATATATATATGTGTGTGTGTATGTATGTATGTATGTTAAAAACTACAATGACCAACTGTTTTAGGAAATTACTGAGGCTTATATATATATATATATATATATATATATATATATATGTAGTATTAGTATACTATGACATGTTTTAGAAATATGAGCTTTATTATATATATATATATATATATATATATATATATGTGTGTGTGTATGTATGTATGTATATATATGTATGTCAGGGTTTTCCCTGCCATTGTAAGGTTTAGGTGTAGCATTTTGGGCACCACCTAAGCTTAATGAATGTAACTAAAGGACTTTTCTCAGATCTAGTGATTGTAGTCACTGCTCTAGCTTATCCAACGTTTCAGACACAGATATAGAAATAATAACGGTCCAAAATGATGTGAAAACGAGTCACAAAGCTAGCACAAAGGGACACAAACCGACTACAAAGAGACTCCAAATGAACACAGAGACCCAAAACAACAATGACCAAAAAAAGACACAACACGACTACAAAGAAACGGGAAAAACCCCACAACAGAACACAAAATGTATAGGGAAATTGCATTTTCTTTTATTGAAAAATATAACATTTTCTTGAGGGAGGACGCCTAAACCCCCCCGCCAAATACATGTGACTATTTTTTTTTAAAAGATTAACGTCTTCAGAAGGAACCAATGGCCAGACGGACAGGTTAGGGAAGTCAGAAAGTATTGGGAGACGGACAAACACATTGGTGGTTTTTGGTCTTTTCATGGGATTTTATTACAATAAAAACATCACCAGACGTATCCTTCAAGAGCTGCCATTAATGCCCTTTTCCTTTTAGGTGCTAAAGTGAATGCAGCCAGGCTACATGAGACTCCGCTGCACCACGCTGCTAAAAACACGCGGGTTGAGATGGTAAAGATACTGGTGGAGTTCGGGGCAAACATCTACGCCCGAGATCAGCACAACAGGAAACCTGTGGATTACACCACGCCCGGCTCTCCCTCTGCAACCTGCCTACACTTTTACGAGAGTAGGTCATTCACAAAAAGGCAGGGCTGCACGGAAAACAAACAGTACCGTGTCCATCTCTTTATTATCCCCTCCCCACCCACAACTTTACTGCAAAAAAAACATCCAAATATAGAACATTTCAGACATACTCAAAATAATGCAATAATAGGTTTTAAAATAAATGAAAATAGTGTTAACATTGTTTTTTAGAGGGGATGATTGAACAATATAAAATTACAATGAGACAAAATGAATATACATTATAATTAAAAATGTTCACCGTACAATATGACTTTTTTTTTTGTGTCTATAAGTTTGAGAGACTTAATATATTCCTTGAATTCACATAAAAAAGCAGTGGAATTGGGCGTAACATTTGTTGTTTTGCATTTATGCAAGTCACATTTGCCAGATAAAACCAATGAGTTGGCAATTAATTCAATGTTCAAATTCTCATGTTCAAAATAATAATAAAAAAAAAAAAATAGCTCTTACATTCAATACTGATAGTATGATTGGTTTTACACAATATATAATGCATCATTTGAGTCCAAAAAGTAGTTGAATGCATACAATGGTAAAACTAATTGTGTTATAGATTCTGGTTCGTCATTGCAAAAATGGCATTCGTTGTCAATATTTAAGAATTTAGAAATATCTAGCTTTGTAGGTTATATATTTTGTAATATGTTGACGTGTACCATGTAGATCTCCCAGTCTGTGCAGTTGCCTGTAATCCTGTACAACTGTGTAGTGTCAACGTAGCACCAGCAGATGGCAAGCAAGGATCGCATTTCACTTCCAGGAAATGTCTCAGACAGATGACACCTGTTGTTTACCATGATGCTCATATATATACCAATGGTCATGTATAAAGGTTAGCCACTGGAGTAACTGGATGCATGAGAAGGTGCTGATTTACACCTCTTGATTCCACTAACTGTGCTTTATATAGAAAGTGGAGCACAGTGTGAGACAAGGCAGCCTTTAAAGACAAGCAGACGAGGGTAGGAAAATATATTTTGAGATGGGTATTGCCAATCGCCAATTGCAAAAGGGTTCTCCAATGTTGTAGACAGAAGTGGCTGAAGAAACGCTTGAAATCCATGCTTTTTGGTCTAAACGTCGTACCCAAATGAAAAGTGGTACAGCTCCCATATACTCTGACACTCGGGTGTGACTGATATCATTGGAAAGGTAACACTCAAGTTTTTGTTACAAGTGTCAGGGTGATTCTAGGCCTTACCAGTTACAGAGGCTAGAATGGAGGTTTTTTTATTTCCATCCAAGTCATACATCTGTAAAATGATTAGAATACACTGCTGTAAACACATCTGGTGAGATACAGACAACACAGGACATTAGCCACATGTCTCAGCTTACTACAGAAAAAATCCAGAAGCCAAAAGACTCAAAAATTGATTTTATATGAATGTTTTTCTACAGATATGTCTGTGTGTTTTTTTTTATTTCCATTTGAAAAGTGCAAAGAAAAAAGCCAAAAAACTACAAAATACAACACTTCTCAAATACGTAAACACACCCACATCAATCACCTTTCCAATGATACCAGGCACACCCCAGAATGTCAAAGTATATGGGAGCTGTACCACTTTTAATTTGGGTATGACATTTAGGAAAGAATTATGACTAAAAAAGTCATAAAAAGAACCATGTCCAGGCACTCAAGGTTGGTTACAAAAAGTGATAAAAGGTTTTATTTAACAGGGCAAGACATTATATTTTTAATGTCTTGCCCTGTTAATTAAAGGGATTTTCTTACTTTTTAACCTTGAGTGCCTGGGCATGTTTTTTTTTCATGACTTTTTTTAGTCATAATTCTTCTTCCTTTCCGTGTACTTTATTCCCTTCCATGAGCACCGGTGGTAAAAGGATACCAGAAGCACTCCTGCCACTTTTTTCTTTCACCAATTACTCGTTGTTCCACAATATTTTGTGGAACACTTCTGTCTAACTCCTTTTTTTGTTGTTCTGTCCATAGCCACCCCCATGAACCTGCAGCAGCTCAGCAGGATGGCAATGAGGAAGACGCTGGGCACCAGAGCTCTGGAGGTCATCGGTCAACTCAACGCACCAAAACTCATCATCAGCTACCTCTGCTATCAGTGAGTGGCACCCAGAGGACGACCAGTTGGAGCAATGTTCAGAAGAGCCCGGGAATGTTCAAAGAGCTGCTGCACAGATGGGAGAAAAAAACAGCAAAGGTGCCACTGCGTTAGACATGATTATAGTAGACACACTGTTTAGTCATAAGCACAATGCTTCTCTTCAAAGCTGCACTTTGACCTCAAGACTTGGCAAGTTAAAAGTACCAGTGGGGCCGAGACAGAGAGGAGTATCCCAGCTCCTCTGTTGGAACTGTTGAAGTTCTGGATTTGCCCAAAATGAAATTCATTCATTGTGTTCACACTCTATTGACTTGTCGTTCGGTTCCAGATGTGGATCGTGGATCCGGACTTTGAGAAGCCCCCGTCTGTGATGCAAACATACTGATACATGCTGACACAGGAAATGATAATCCTAAAATAGAAACCCAAATTGTCTCCTTAACAGCCACTTCTTGTGGAAAAAAGCTGCTCTCACCACAGCTCCCTTTTGGTTTCCTTCACTGTAAACTATCACGGTCACTAGCTTGGGTTGATAAACATGAGTACGCCGTGATAAGATGATTTTAAATTTCTTTGCAGCAAAGTGCAGCAGATAAAAGTCTTAAACAGCATTTCATGTTTGAATAAATAGAAGCGTAACTTGCACTACAAGAAAAGACTGTACTTCTAATATGAGAGATCATTTTAGATGTTTTTTTTCCATTTGAACTAGAGAACAAGTGTCAAAGCTCAGGGAGAGGAAGAAGACAAATGGCATGGTTTTTAGTAGAGATGGTCCGATACCGATTCCGATACCTGAACTTGCTTATCGGCTGATACTGAGTAATGATCTATACCAGTGTGTCATATATTTTATTATGTTTTAACAGCTGTACACTACTATCCCTGTATGGATGTGATATGATTTCTATTTTTGTTGTACGGCCTGGCTCGGGTTGAACTTTTGATGAAACATGAACAAACTCGAACAATGAACGCCGTAGAACTTTCTTTGATTATCCATTTTGACAGTCAGTCATAACGGAAAAAGAACACAAATAAAGTACTTTAAAGTAGATTTTCTTCTGGGTTAAATTACGTGGTACCGGTGCATAAACTGCAGTACTTTCAGATACCGATACCAACATTTTAGGCGGTATCGGAGGCTTTTCAGATGTTTGTATCAGGATCAGAACATCTCTAGTTTTTTGGCAACGGAGGCAACATCAGTAGTCAGTTTTTTACTCAACTAAAGGTTTCTGGATTGAATCCTGGACTTGCCGAGGAAGTGAATGCACGTCACCAAACTCGCCGGCGTACCGTAAATTCTGAGTAGCAGTTAAAATGTGAAATAATTGAGACATCGCGTGCTCAGTCAACATTCCCTGGAGAACAAATGGCTGTTCCCTTTTAAAAATGTAACATCCAGAGGAATACCAAGCAGTGCTGCTGTCACAGCGGCACTCAGTGAAGCTCTCCAGATGCTGCTTGGCTTCATCTCAGATTCCTGTGATTCACCCCCCGCGCCTAGAGAAAGCCTTTTGTTTAATACAGACACCAACGTTTCAAGGAGACCGCGATCCTGGCTGCCTATTTATAGTTTCGCTAAATCTGCCTACAGAGATTGGACCCAGAGGTCTTAGTATTTTTAGAAGGAAGTACAGGAAGTTATTTATGAATTCCATAAAGGGCTTCAGATTGCTGTATTGGCTGTCTTCTCAGTTGACCTGTTTTGGAAGTTTTTTCCATTATGATTAACAATTTTTCACATTTACAACATGAACACATCCCCTTCCCCCCTCCTTCCCTCTCTCCTCCTTCCCATGGAGCGTTCCCTTTAAAGACTTAAAATACCTGACCCTGATACATACAGTAGCTGATAGCTTTCTACTTCTGGCTCCTCAACAGCAGAAGGGACTGGAAAAAAAAACAGAGAGGAGAATAGGACAGGTATGCAGGGAATGTACAGTTATCTAAGATGAGAAATTATCCTTTGCTCCAAAATAGGAATGTTGAACTTCAGGTTGAGGAACAGAGTGGTTGGCTTGTTTTGAAACCTTCCCTCCTGGTACGTTAGATTAAACGGCACTGGCTGTTCTTTTTGTGTAAGAATTGTCACATTAAAGGGAATAAAGTCAGATTCAATCTGCTCCGATGTTCAACAAACACCATCATTTATCCGTTTAAGCAACAAGTCCTTCAAAACTATATGACGCTATGGGTCGTTTGTTCCGTAACCCTCTAATACAGCGTGTTGTTGCTTGTTTTCCGACTTTTTTGTGGCTTTCTCAGACGGTTTTGTCACTTTTTAATTTTTTTTATTTTGTCTCACTTTGGTCACGACATAAAGCCCTACAAAAGTCAGCGAAGAGTTCTTTAGCCATCATAGAGTTTAGCAAATCAAGCAAAACGATGATTACATTTTTTACAACTTGTTTCACAGCCATGAATATGAAAACTCTCTGCTTCTGTGGCAATTTCTGAGTCTCAAAGTCGGCAAACCTGCCAAATTCTGCTCTGAGTGTCACGTAATAACAGTTTGAAAACAGTTTACCGTCTTTTTGGTTTGGCGAACAACAAGGCGGGCCATAATCTATTGTGAACCTAAATTGGTACGCGGTCCGAATCAAATTCTGCGTGTGGCCGTGTTCGGCCCCTGGGCCTTGAGTTTGACACACATGCTCTAATACAATCCACAAGAGTATTTCATAAATTAGCGCCCCCTAGCGGTGGCAGGAAATACAACCTAATGTCTAAACCAGAGAACGTAACGGTCGCTGTTTGGTTATGTTTAGGCACCATAACTACTTTGATAAGTTTAGAAAAAGATCGTGGTTTGAGTTAAAATCACACGTTACTTTACTTCCGGTTACGCACGTGATTCTGAACGTGACTTCCGCTGTGTTCTTTTATTTTCAAATGGGAATCGATGAATCTCCTGAATGAAAGTCCTGTGTTTGTTTGTCTCGTTTAAGGTGCTACAAAACAACTGAAGAACCAACCCACAAAATGTGTCATAAATATTTATCTTACTAAGCTGTACAGAAGTGATGCTCTGAATAAGACGAATATGTTGATTTATTGAATAAATTGTACCGTTGACGTGCTTGATGTCCTCATGTTTTTGCATGAACCTGGCTCTCATACATGTGTGCTGGACTGGACTGGACTGGACTGGACTGTCTGTCTGCCAACTTATTCTGGTAAACAGTCTAAGGACAGCACGCAGATGATTCATCCTGACAACACAGCATATGTCTCTGTAGTAGAGTCACTGGGGAACACTGTGTTTCATAAGCAAGATACAATATTACAACATTTCCTTAAAGCTTTAGCGCGTAACCTTTTTGATATTAATGAACGTCCGTTACATTCCAGCCATTGCCAAATGAGTTGCTACAAAGCTAATTAAGACCATCAGCTCCACACAACTCTCTCTGGATTTCTCAGTATGACTATGTTCAGAAGATTGTGGCGTCCGGTGACTTTACCGCGCAGAAACTCGAGTGAAAATAATTTCCTCTTCTGAAGAGTCCATCATGTTTTTTTAATCCTCCGTGTCCTCCTTGGCTACGAGTAACTGTGTGGAGGAGTGGGGCGGGGGGGTGCGCGGTCACAGAAGGCTTGTATCATGTGGACCCGCCAACAGGTTTGTTGTCATTACTTAGAATTCCTCATGGGGGAGACAGAAACTATGCACTATATACACTATACACTATAGCTTTAAGCCTTAATTCCATTGATCTTGCAGCAGCTCCATCATTACAGATTCATGTTTGTAATGATGTAGCAATTTAAAAAAATAAATAATAAATATATATATATATGTGTGTGTGTGTGTGTGTCATTTTTAGGCCTTTTTTTTGGCCTTGTCTAGACATTAAGGGTAAAGAGAGGGGGGGGGGGATTAAATATTGAGGCAACTTAGAAAAAACAAACAATTTATCTTGAAATAAATGGAAATGGGTCAGTAGAATATCTCCTTTTGGTATTCTATAGTACATTTTACTACCACTGTTCCCCTAGTAATGTCCAGATCTAATAGTTTTTTCCAAACCTTGTGCAGGGGAGGGCTCCCCCCTCTCTGTCAAAGCCCAAAAACCAGGTCAACAGGTGAAGCTAACAGATATACTGTTATCACTTCTGCCTAAACCCCGGTGACCACGCCCACCACCTACAATATCAGGGCATGAAATAATAATCAGGGAATAATATCAATGAGACCATACGCATAAACATACAGGAGAAACATGTGTCTCCTACACTTGCCTTTCAGAACTTAAATATAAAAACTAAATCAAAACTTGGTACATTTTCTAAAATCAGAAGGTCTTTAAATGTCAATAGGAAATTGTTTCCAGCTGAAATTGTCCCAACTTACCTGAATTCAAATCGATTGAGGAAAGTACAGTAGGTCCAACAATACGCTCAGATGCACTTATTTACCACTTGGGGGCGACATGGATAAAGAAATCATTCGTCAACCAGATGCTTGTAGTATTAGTGAGCTGACAACAACATGTGTCAGTATGTGTTCAGGCCCAGAGGGAAAAGAGAAAACAAGCTCCCTCTCCGGCTTGTGGCTAATTCATGTGGCCCTGTTGAATTTACTCGCATCTGTCAGGAAACGCATCTCTCTCGGTCACATGAGAAATAGATCTTCCTCATTACACAGCAAACAGAAGGGGGGATCACGTCTTGGCAGTAAAAAGACGAGAGGAGGTAAAAAGATTGGGTGAGTAGATTGTGGATTTGAGGCGCTAAGCAGACAGGAAGTGGGAGGCTTTTGTTTGAGAGTCAGATAAACAGAGAGCTGGATGCTGTGATGGTCCAATGCTACGCTCACCCATCAGACATTGCAGCCTAAAACCAGCACCCTGAAATGAACTGCAGATGTGAAACGGATTCTATAAGATTCTGGTTTGCTTAGAGCACGTGTCAAACTCAAGGCCCGCGGGTCAAATCCCGGCCCCTTGCAGATTTAGATCCAGCCCGTATATATATTTAGATTCACAATAGAGTATGGCCCGCCTAGTTGTGCGCCAAACCAAAAACAGGGGAAAGTGTTTTTTAAACTGCAATTACCTGACATTCAAAGCAGAATATGGCAGATTTGCCGACTTTGAGACTCAGAAATTGCCACAGAAGTCAAGGGTTTTCATATTAAGGCTGTGAAACAGGTTGTTGTTAAAATATGCTATCATTGTTTTGCTTTATTTGCTAAATTCTATGATGGCTAAGGAACTTTTTAGCTGACTTTTGTTGGGCTTTATGTCGACAAAAATGCGACAAAAAGCTTAAAAATGTCAGAAAAGGCGACAGAAATGAGGAAAAAAGCGACATGCAGTAATACAGTCAAAGATATTTGACTTTTTCAAAGAAATAAAAGCATGTCAATAAACATTACATGTCTGGCCCTTGATGTGATTCTCTTTCTCCACTGTGGCCCTTAGTGAAAATGAGTTTGACATCCCTAACTTAGAGGTACACAAACCCAAAGACTCATGTAGCCCAAGACACAAGACACTCAGATTGCACAAAACTTTTAAATTCATTTTCTGCAGATTGAAACACTCTTATATGTGTCGCTGTAAAAAACATTCAAAGTTAATTAAAAGTAATGATGGTTTGGGAGGAGTTTGGGTGTGTGAGATCCTGAGTGGAGGAAGACTTTGCTCTAATAAAATAAAGCTATAGGGGTCATTATATTTTTGTATAAATACACTATATGTTATATGAAGTATGACGTTAAGAACTGAGCTCAGAAATCAACAGTGGAGTCTGATCAGGATCTGTCCGCTGTGAAACTCTCGGGCGGCTGTGTGTTACTGTAATTGAATTTTAAAGAAACATCGCCCAAAAATCTCAGTTTAAATCTAAAAAATATAACTAATATCAGTTGCCTACCAAAACCTGTTTGTGGACAAATTCAAATGACGCCATACATCTGCATTTTCAGGTTAGTTTGGATAAACTTCTCTATCCACGCCAACATGCCTGACATTAAAATGGCTGAAAATGGACGCAAGGCCTAAGAAAAAACGCTCTTTCAAACTGAACTGGCTTAGTATGGATATGCTCTAACTCATGTAACTGCATTAAAAAACACTGTAATTCATCTCTATATTTCAAAGATGCAGCATTCAAGTCTATTTTGATTCTTTCCTTTTTGTTTCTGACTTGATTTTGCACATCCTGTCTGCTGGCGGCCCCTGCTGTGACCTGTAGGATTAGATTATTCCACTGCTCAGCTGCGGAAAAGCCCTGCGTAAATGGAGGAACACTTTGAAGAAAGACTAATCTCCATGAACGGAAGTATCTGTCACAGCAGCTGTTGTAGTTCTGTCAAAACGTCCTGGCAGAACTGAAACCACGCGGAAAGAAGTCAGAAGGAGAGATAACTTGCTCAGTGAACTTGAGAAGAAATCATTTGCAGCCTTGGGGCCTTTGAATGAAGACTATACAAAAGCAAAATGAGTCAATTATAATCCTCATTTGATTTTTTAATTCTATATTAATAGGCACTTTGATTTCTGCCAGCTTTGCCTCTTGGATACTTGCAAAGTTCCCATGTCAAGCCCATTTTTAGCATCATAATGCTATGTGCTGAGGGTTATTCTCCTACGTACACTGTCCAGGATTGACTCAATACAAGTATTTATACAGAGCTTAAGAAGTCTGTAAAGACTATAGGACACTGTGTGATGTCTTGCAGCCTTATCAGGAACACACCAGCAGTCTGAGGTCGGACACTGGGATGTGACTAACCATGTGTCCACAGAATGAGACGTCACAGCATTACCAAGTGCTGAGAAGAAGAGACGACACAAACCCAGAAATACACACCTTTTAAAATTAGAACTTGAAGAAAACACAGCAAAGATTCGGATGATAAACACTTTGATTATAAAGCGTGTATTGATTGGACTGGTAAATGAAAGACTTCTCTAAGTGGCTTCTTGCTGCAGTTAATTGTTCCCAGCCAGTTTGATTCTGGCCTCCCGCCCTCTGGTCTGCTCCCACACTTAGAGTAAAACACACTGCTTTGGTCTGAGAAAATAATATTCACGTGTGTCTGGACGGCAACGCCCGGGGTTACACACACTCTCTCTCTCACACGCGCACACACACACACACACACACACACACACATACGCATACGCAGAACACTTCAAAAGCAGTTGTATGACCGAGCCATCTGGTTGTATTTTCTGGAAGGGAGTCCCCCCCCGTCTTGGAGTTGCTGCAATCTCAAATATATCCACTCGGCAGATTTCCTTCCCAGACGCTTTCCTTCTCTGTCCTTGTGTTTCAGCTGCTGTGACGCACGCCTGCTCAGCAGTAGCCCGCTGGACGGCTCGCTCTGTTTTCTAGGGAAGTTCAAGACGGCCTGGACTGCCTTACAAACTGGCTGTCTTTCAGCTGTTCTGTGAAATAGTTTTTCTTATTTTGTCGTCTTCCTATTTTATGGGGAAAGCGAATGAGTAAAGCTTTTCTACTTTAACCAGTGCTGTGGCATTGAGCGAAGCACTTCAGAGTGCCAATTCTCGGAGTAGTTGGAGTTAAAAAAAAAGAAGTTATTGTTGTTATCATCCTGTAGAAGCCACCAAACTGAACATAACTTATGTTAGGGCTCTGTACCAAAGGCCTATTCATCCCTGGACAGCTCAGATCACAACACTGTCTTCCTTAGACTGATCTACCAACAGTTGCTCAAAAGGGACAACAGAAAGGCAATTCCAGGTCTAGGATGAGGACAGTATTGAGACACTAAGGGTGCTTTGAGTTCATGTCATGGAGCATGTCATATAGTCAACTATTCCTCCAAACCATACGACAATAAAGGTTGTTTATTCCTCCTCTCTAAAACGACCCACAGGAGCGTTTTCCGTCCTCATATCTAAACCAGAGAATGTTAAGGTCGCAGTTTGGTTAGGTTTAGGCGCTACGACTACTTAATTAAGTTTAGAAAAACATTGTGGTTGGGTCAAATCAGATGTTACTTCACTTCCGGTTTCGCACATGGAGCTTGGTGCCTTTGTACTTGTCGATATAGACTAATGTGTCCTTAATGGAGCCATAATTTCCAAAATATATCTACCGCGACACACTTTTGAAGAACATCAGTTATTCAGGGCTTTAACTTCAACCCTCTGGCGGGCTCGTTGTACTGGGCAGCAATTCTTAATGTAAATTCATTTATTGAAGAATTTATGATCAAACAGGTCTTCAAACTCAGTGAACTCACAGTCACTTAAAAGATAACCAGAGCTGACAATGACCTGACATGCAATCCTCTGAGCAAATGTAGTGTCAAATCTTGAGGAAGCTGCAGCAGGGAACATAGTCTTCTCAACAGTCTTGTCACTGTTTGTTCCGTCAGATCTGTAAAGACTAAATACCTGAAGGGGTTTACAACCTTTTAGCATTCAGTACACCCTGAGAATTCAGAGACATCTGAACAGACCGCATTACATCTGCCTTTGTAGTCCATCAAAACCAAATATTCATGTGGCAGCTCAAGGCGAGGCAGGTCGGTTGTATAACGAACCTGAGAAACAGTTATATAACCAATGGAATAAAAAAAAAAAAAAAAAAACTGTTAGAACACTGAGAATATAACTGGAATGCCCCACTGTTGTTGTTCCATGTATGGTGTCTTATCTTGGGTTTATCTAGGAATAGATATGGACAGCCAAGAAAAAAAAAGCTGAAGTTCAGATTTGAGCGTGCACTGTGGCACATGCTACCTTTAGGTGCACCTTTTTTAGCTCGTAATTCTCCATTTTGAGGTCCTAAATACAACACAAACACAAATCAACATACAATTTAAGTACCCCTTCATCAACACCCGTCATATTCCAAATGCATTCATTTAAACTGATATTCAGTTGAATGATGTTTAACACTAACAATTATAGTGCATATTGTTACTTTAATGTTTTCATACAATTCAGCTATCAATGTTTAGGCCACTTTACATTTGTGCTACTACCATTTAGTGGCAGAAGCTGTATGTTTCAACCATTTTTTACATTACTTTTAGCTAAGTTATCTTTTTCAGCCAATTTCTCCGTCTTTTACTTTTAGCTATTTCAACTGTTCATTCATTTAGCTAAGTTTACTTTTTGCTAATGTTAGATGTTGCGTTTTCAGATTTTTAGAAAGGAGAGGCTTGGTCCAATGAAGATTTAACAAAAGATGTAATAAGAAAATGGCATGACAAAAACAAGTTTTACGCCGCAGTGGGCTGAATAGCTGTCTCTCCTAACAAGATCTATCAACTGCTATGTCAACCATTTATCCATTTAGCTAAGTTAACTATTTCTCAGTTTATCCTTAAACCTTTTGCTATAGTTAGCTATTTCAACTGTTTAACTATTACTTTTAGCTAACCCACAATGTACCCATTACGTTTTACTATTTATTCATTAGACTGTTTCAATCATTTGTTCATTACTTTTAGCTGACTTAAAGCATTTGTTCATAAATTTTAGCTAACTTTTTCAGCCACTTTCTATTACTCTTAGCTAACTATGTCAACCATGTACCCATACTTTTAGTTAACTATTCAAGCATGTATCCATTACCTATTTAAACCATTTATCCATTAGCTAAATATATGAAATGTTTGTCCATTACTTTTAGCTGACTGTTCAGACATCTCTGCTAGCTAGCTTACCAGTTCCCACACATATACACTCTTAATCATAACATGTAGCATCCAGGTGTTAGCAGCTGACTCAATATGTGTACATAAATCAAATCCAATCCCAATTTATATATATTTTTCCAAAGTAGTTGAGTTACTCTATAAACATAACTGGGAATCACAGCATTGAAGTAATACACTGAGATTAATTTAATCACTATTTACCATTTGGCACACAGTCATATATTTTTACGTAACTCCGAACATCCAACAGCACTTGAAGGCAGTGTTGTATTATCTGTCTGTGGTGGATGATGGAAGGCCATCCCTCTGTCAGAAAAACAACCGTAAAGTACAGAATGCACCGCAGACTGCTCTTCTTATTAATTAGACCTTTTATCACCTCTGACATGCTAGGACTGTAACAGAGATGTTGTCACACTTCTCCCCATACCAGGAGAGAAGTATGTTAGTATAGTGGGAAAGCCAGAAAGGAGGCAGAGTGTTCAGGTTGTAAATGCCTTGGCCGAGGCACAACATATTCATTAACTTACACAAGGCCTTGTTTATTGCTTGTGTCCTCGTTTCTGATTGGTAAGTTGCATGTTGAGACAGTTAAAACACAGTTTCAGTAAATGGTTTAATTCATGTTTTAAATCTATGATCATTATTTATTGAACTTTATGTAACGGGGAACATGATCATGCGTCGTTCTTTTATAACAACGGAGAGTTAATCAGGGCATTTTCACTGGCTAAGTTACCCAACTTGTTGGCTCCAATCACAAGTCACCTACACATAACAGATATGCAGTAAAAGATAAATGTAGATCTCCTGTTGCCATTCCATTGAAATGTTTCCTTCTGCAGTGAATGGTAAACTATATAGAAAGTAGAATTACTGTATGTTTATAATGATAAAAATAATGTATACTTGAATTACACACACATGCTCAGTACCTATACATGCACTAATGGAGAGATGTCAGAGTGAGGGAGATGCCCATGGAAAGGCGCCCCGAGCAGTTCAAGAGCACCTTGGCAGTGCCCAGGAGGTGAACTGGCACCTCTCCAGCTACCAGTCCACCACCATACTTTGGTCCGTATGGGGACTTGAACCAACAACCCTCCGGTTCTCAACCCAACCCAACTCCCTACTGACCGAGCTACTGCCATCCCCATGGTTATGTATTCAGATTGAGTCTGGTTGGTTTGGCTGTTTGTGGTTAAACAAAAAGGATCTAACTCTTTAACAAAACGTTTGACCTCTGTAGGGATCCTTTGCATAACTTCAGACTCTTAGAATATCAGACACTTAGAATATTAATTGGAGCATGTCAGTGTTAAAAACAGCACTTTTAGTCGACGTAAATTGAAGGCTCGCAATCTCCCAATAACGTAACATTGAAACTTGTTTTGCTGCTGCCGACTGCAGTGGTCTATCTTAAAACTGAACCAATTTCAAGGCTGATTCGATGGGGGCATACAAAAATAACTAAATAATAATTGCACCCTTAGGGTTATTGCTACATTATGCTATGACAGAAAGAATGCTTTGGAGTTATTGGAAATGTTTGAATAACACAAGTAAGAAACAATCCTACACAGCCACCACTGAAATCTAATTCTACAAATAGTATAATACTAATAATATAAGTGTACCCTTTATTTTGATCTGCAACTGTGCATAAATACAGAGTTTAAAACAGAATGGACATGCCAAAAAAAAAAAAAATGCAGCTCCGTAGCATTGAAATGTTAATTTAAAAGCTTTAAAGCTTTGAACTATTCGGTACAGCCCTAAAATTAAGCAATCTTAAAAACCCAAAAAATATTGTAAATAACATATCCTCATCAAAACACCTAATGACAACACAAGCACAACTTAATCATTGCAATATTCAAGGGAATCACTAACTCGATAACTGAGTCTGTTTGTTTTTGACCACATTATTCTGTTTGTGTGTGTGTGTGTGTGTGTGTGTGTGTGTACTGTTTTGTAACCTGCTCCAAAAACCAGTGTATCCAGTGCAGTAGAAGGCGAGTCGAGGTCAGGAATGTGAATGAACACGCATTCAGAACATTGCAATACTGCGACAGCAATAAAACAAAGATTCACAGTTGATTGAACAAAGCGTTTTTCTGCTGCATTAAATCACTGCTGCTCTTAAAACTGTAATAATAGTTTACAGGAAAATTAGATTAGTCTGAACATAGCCTGGCGCCTGTGAGGTGCTGAGGAGAAGAGTTTACACCCATGGCAGTCATGCCCTGCTTTCATCCCTCATGTGCCTCAACCTCTTTATTTTGGGTTGGCAGTGTTTATGTGGTGGTGATAAGATGAAACAACTGGGTGATGGACATTCCTGGAGGTCACACAAACTGAGTACAGTTGTAAGTGTAAGGTGTGTTCTCATTTCCAAAAGACCAAAAGCAATGCTTGTGCCATTTTCTTCCAGCTTCTATAGAGTTGCATAGTCTGAGGCAAAGGTGTAGGTCTGGTTTTAACATTGGGGGGGTGGGGGGGCGGACAAACCGGAGGCTCTAGGGGTCATCCCCCAGAATATCCGAAGAAATAAATCCATAAAATAACAGAAAAGGACTGGCAACTCATTACCCGGACTTTGCATCGTAAATTTTTAAAAAAATGGAAATTGTGTGTAGCTACAGTTAAAATACAGAACATTTTCTGTTTTTTGGCCTGTATAAAATTCTCTCATATGAAGCTGCTCAGTTCATAAACTTCTGAAAACATTAAAGAATACTTAAAAAATGTGGTAAAAATCGATAACCGAAAAATAAAGTGACAACGAGGACTTAATCTCCCAAAACCAGTCATATTTTTTGAGGGATACAAATCTACCTCTTCTAAATATTGGCAGGGGACATATGCCCTGCATCCCCCCCCCCCCAAAAACTACGCCTATGGTCTGAGGAGTTATTGTATTTAGGCTAGAAGTAAAGGGCCTGTTAACTTTCTGCATAGACAATGTTAGTTGACTGACAGTTGGAGCACTTTGAATGCTTGGAACGACATAAACTCTCCCTGTTAAATCATGTGCTCCTACTTTATTGTGTCCTCGCTATATCTGATTGTGCATACCCATGGGTCCTAATTGTATCTTTGAGCTGTGAGCTAATCCCTCACTTAGTCTAATGGCTCCATAAATGTCTCTTATACATTGCAGACCTTGTACGGCATCCTCACAATGTTGACCTTTGACCCTGTGCTGCAGAGACCCTGACCTGCTCCTCTACTGCTCTCTATTAAAACCCAGGAGGAAAGTTAAATTTCAGATCTGTCACCTCACAGTTGACACAGCTTCTTTTTTTTTTTTCTTTCCCCTCCACAACTCCACCGTCCTGCAGTTTCATCTGTCTGTTAACAGTAGCACGGCTGCAGAAGCTAAATTACTATGTTGAAAGTACTGTTTTCCACAGGAAACGCTTACTCGCACTTTCCAGGCTCGCTGTTAAAACTGGAAAATCAGTGATGGATAAGAGGGCAGGGAAGAGGATGAGTGTGATTCCTGGAAGCTGTCCACACGCTGCCTGACGTTAACCTATATGTGTGTGTGTGTGTGTGTGTGTGTGTGTGTGTGTGTGTGTGTTTGTGTGTGAGGGGGGTAAACGTGAAAGGGCAGCAGGTTAGCAGTGTGAGGTGGAGGGAGTGAGAGGGTCAGCCAGCTGGCTCAGACATCACAAGAGCTCTTTGTCTCATGGGCACAAACATGAGAACTTTGAGTTGCTTCAGTCCTGCAGAGGCATTCATGAATAAACTCATGCATGGCTATTTTAATGGAAAAAGCTCAAGTTTATTCAAGTAAGCTTTCAAACATTACTTTTCTGTCCTCTACTGTAGAACCCAACCCCCAGAACTAATTGACTGTCATTCTCAATCACAACATGTTTCATAGAGGCATAAAGGGGACACCATCTAACACGTAAATCCTCATCCTTTAGACCATTTCAAATGGAGGGGCCAGTCTGGGGCCACATGTGTTACATACTACCAACCCTCCATAGGTTTGTTTCTACAAAAGACTAACAATACACATATAACAATAAAGACAAGAATTCTCATTCAGTGTTAACCTACATCTGTGGACTATAGCGGGCTGTTTTTTTGCTTGGGGTGGAGATTTAATATTGTATGTGGCGTTTTCTTTTGCGGGACGCAAATGTTCCACCAAAAGAAGTTCCTTTCTGTGGCCCATTTTGCAGAGCCACTGTCCCTACATCCAGCGCTTAGCGATGATTGTGGTTGGTTTAAACAACCCAGAGCGTTCTTTTCTCCTATCACAGAATGTATGTGTGGTGTAGCAAGCCCTTACTCCACAGCACTGTAGAGCATAGTGGCATTGTGAGACTACAGTGGCACTTGATAGAGAGATAGATAGTCTTTTTTTCAACAAGTGTGTTTATTAATTTTCAGAAAATAATCACACTACAACAAATAATACAGGTGCAAATCAGAACTGTCACAGTAAGGCTCATCTTCAATAAAATAAACATAAACATGACAGGGCTGTAACATGCGATATTTGACACAGTAAGTCAGCATAAGTCATCCTTAAGAATCACCGGTGGTCCAAATGTTAACTTATCCCGATGTTGTCCCGAAGAGAAAAGCACATCAAATAAAATTAAACAAAGACAAACAGACGCATACTAGATACATTGCAATACTCGTTTGTTGATGGTTGACACACACGGAGAGCATGCCTCCAATGCTTTCCTCCCCTCTAAGAACACCATAAAGGATCTCCACATATTGTCAAAGACGAGACGTTTACCCTTTAACGTAAAAGTGAGTTTTTCCAGTGCAAGACAGTCTGACAGTCCTGCAAGCCAGACATTAACACTTGGTTTGTTAGTGGATTTCCAAGATTTGGCTATGGTATATTTAGCTTGTAAGATGCAGAAAGTAATCATAGATTTATTTGCCTTGCTGAGATTATGATTTACGGGAAAAATGCCAAAGATACACAGTTTGGCGTCTGATAATAGCTTTATACCTGTGACATGTAAAATCATATCCATCACTTCCCTCCAAAAAGCCTGGATTTGTGGGCAGTCCCATAGGCAGTGATATAATGTGCCCTTTCTACCACATTTGTAGCATGTGTCTGGATTATTGGGGCTGAATTTATTTAGTTGAGTTGGTGTTACATATGTTCTCATTATCCACTTATATTGAAGTAATTTAAAATGGGTATTTATTGTTTGTGTTTGAGATTTTAAGCAAATCTTCTGCCAATCCTCAATTGAGATTACAGAGTTTAAATCCTCACACCATGCCAGTCTCTTACTCTCTGAGGAAACCTTTGATCCATCCATGATTATTGCATAAAAACTTGACGTCAATCCCCTCTTAGGGCGTTGATTTGTTGCTATTTTTTCTATACAGCTAAGAGTAGGTAGAGATAAAGATTTCTGTATCTTAAATATATAACTTCTTATCTGGTTTAAGGTGCTTTATAAATAAAGTTGGATTGGATTGGATTGGATAACTTCTTATCTGCAGGAATTTAAAAAAAATGTTGTGGTTGGATATCATACTTTTGCCTCAAATCTTCAAATAATAGATAAATAAATCAGCAATTTTACTTAGGCCTTTGTTTACCCAAATTTTGAAGCCCATATCATGTTTGCCAGGTGTAAAAGCGCTGTTACCCCAGATTGGTGTAAATTGAGATAACACAGGTAACTCACCAGTATGTTTATGAACCTCATACCATACCATAATCGAGTTTTTAACAAAGGGATTATGTGTTAATGTCTTTAATCCTTTTAAGTTAGCTGAATATAAATATGAATTTAGTGGTAGAGGGGATGTCATGCTTCTTTCCAAACTCATCCAGGAACATGGCGTTTCTTGCGAGAACCAACAAGAGGCAGTAGTAAGTTGGGCAGCCCAATAATACCATTGGAGGTTTGGGAGTTTCAAGCCTCCTCTATCATAGGGGACATAAAGCAAAGATAAGCGAAGTCTAGCCCGTCTGTTGTTCCAAATAAAATTACAAAACATGCTTTTCATCTTTGAAAAAAAATGAGTAGGAGGACCAAGAGGAATGGAATGAAAGAAGTAGAGAAATTTCGGAAGAACATTCATTTTAAGTATATTGATACGCCCTATCATGGAAATTGGTAACATGGACCATCTATTAATAGATTCAGAAACCGACTCTATTACTGGAGTATAATTTGCCTCTACTAAATCATCAATTTTAGGGGTAATTCTAATACCAAGATAAGTGAAGCTATCTCTAACTATTTTGAATGGTGTTTGAACTGGGGGATTTACTCTTTCAGAATGCTTAAGGAAAAGAATAGCAGATTTGCCTTCATTAATTTTGTAACTGGAAAGCTTACTAAAAGAAGTAATGGTATTAAACAAGTGATGTAGTGACTGTTCTAAGTGGGATAAAAAAATCACAATATCATCCGCAAATAAGCCTATTTTGTTGTCAATCTCATTTATTTTAATGCCGGTAATATTCTGACTACTCCTAATGGCAATAGCCAAGGCCTCAATTGCCAACACAAACAGAAGAGGTGAAAGGGGACAACCTTGACGTGTACCTCTCGAAAGTTCGAAAGGTTCGGATATAATATTGTTAGTTAATACTGATGCGACCGAGTTATTATACAAAACTTTAATCCACTTAGAAAAATAATTACCAAAGCCAAAACGTGCAAGTACTTCCTGGAGATATTGATGCTCAACTCGATCAAACCCTTTCTCTGCGTCCAACGAGAGCACTGCTGTATCAGGATGTTCTGTCTTCGCATAAATAATATTGAGAACCCTGCGGACACAGTGGAAAGCTTGACGTCCCCTAACAAAACCATTTTGGTCTGGATCAGAAAGAGAAGGCAGGTATCTTTCAAGCCTTCGTGCCAATATTTTAGCAATTATTTTAGCATCAGAATTAATCAATGAAATTGGTCGATAGGAATCACATTTTGTTGCTGATTCTCCAGGTTTCAATATCAGAATTATAAGTGCATTACGCAAGGATGGTGGAAGTTTGCCAGAATTAAGGCTTTCTACAAACATATCTAACAGTGGTGATAAAAGCTTATTCTTAAAAATTTTATAGATGTCAATAGGCAGCCCATCTGGGCCAGGGGCCTTTCCCCCTTTCATTTTGTCAATTGCTTCAGAAATTTCAGCTGATGTGATAGGGGAATCTAGATCAGCTTTAGCTTCTTCACTAAGTGAAGGGAGCATTAACTGATCAAAAAAATCTTGAAGAGATTAATTAGTAACTAAACACTCTGATGAGTATAGCTGTGTGTAATATGATTTAAAAAGCGTATTAATTATTTGAGGGTCCGATGATTTGTCTCCATTAGCAGTCACAATCTCTGTGTTAATTCGTTCATTTTGTTGTGTATTTAAGCGCCATGCAAATAATTTCCCTGCCTTCTCTCCCTGATCATAATAGGTCTGCTTCAGTCTTATTAAGCCTACCAAGGCTTTATTGGTAGATAACGTGTTATACTTCTACCAGTTATTTCTAATTCAAGTTCCTTTATATCCCTTTCCAGCTTCAAAAACTCTAAATATTGTTTATTTGATTTATTTCTGGTATACCCCATCATTTGACCCTAATAAAAGCTTTGAAAGCTTCCCATCTTATTGAGGCAGATGTTTCTATTGTGTTCAACTGAAAATAGTCAAAGGCGCCAAAGGGTTTTTCTTTGGACAGCAGATGAAGCTGAGTAATTAAGCAATACGCTTGTAAATACAACCACTAACATTAGGAGCAAGCGATTTGGACATAAGAAAGTAATCAATGTGACTATAAGTATTATGTGTAGCTGAATGACAGGAAAACTCTTTCTTTGCTGGGTTTTCTACTCTCCAAATATCAATCAGGTTAAGCTCCTGCATAAACTGGTGAATTATTTTTCTACCCTAGATCTATGCCTGAAGAGCGGTCAAGATTGGGGTCAAGGGTGCAGTTAAAATCACCCCCAATTATTATGGCACCCTGTAGAGAAGAAATTGGTAAAAATACATTATTATAAAAGTTAGGGTCGTCATTATTAGGAACATATAAATTCACAAGGATCAAGTCTTGGTCTAATAACGAGGCTTGTATAATAATGAATCTGCCCACTGGATCCAAAACAGTCTTTTGTTTACGAAGAGGAACAGACTTATGAACTAGTACTGCAATTCCCCTGGCATGTGATGAAAAAGAGCATGAGATTACTTGACCTGGCCATCTTTTCTTTAAACAGCCTGTTTCATTAGAAAGCAGGGGTGTTTCTTGTAAGAAAACTATTTTTGGATGATATTGCTTGAGCCTATTCATAACTTGCTTCACTTTAACTAGTTTCCTTAGGCCTCTAACATTCCAGGAGATTATCTTAAGGTCTAAATTTCTATCTATGTATTAATACTGTGACTATGGCATGGCCCTGTCGATAACAATTTGCCTTTCCTGTGAAAAAATACACCTTAAAATTCAACAAAAAGAACATTAAAACACTCATAACAGCACAAAACACGTAGCCCTCCCCGCCGCCTGTGATCTAATTTACACAGATACCCCTCCCCACTTGTAGCGACTTGGTTATGTTCACTGATCCTTTAAAAGGAGCCAGAAAAAAAAGCAACAAAACGTTCTCACTAAGCTATATAGGTCAATCGCTCCGACCTGGTGAATATTAATGTCACCCAGCTCACCCTTGTGTCAAATGTGCAAGTGTAAACATCTAAATCAGATTTACTTATATTCAGGATAAACAGTCTTCAAACACTGTGGCAATGCTCTTAATTGTCCCTCTAAGAAATATATGTGTGTTTAGTATTGTGATAGCGTCCATAATGCCAGCCGTTGTTTACCCGTCTTTCTACTGACGAACACGCTGAATGAAGACTTCCACCTCCTCTGGCGTGTGGAACAGGTGTCTGCTGCCCTCGTGAAAGATCCTCATCTTTGCTGGAAATATAAGTCCAAAATCCAGGTCTAATTCCCAGAGTTTCTGCTTCACACCGTTATATTGTCTCCGTTGTTTCTGTACCTCCACAGAGAGGTCTGGAAAGAACATGACTTGGTGCTCCCGATACAGCACTTTTCCTTTTTGTCGAGCTGCTCTCATTACTCGAACTTTGTCTTGATAGTTACAGTTTTTCTCAATTGTTTACACACAATTACTGGTACTTGAGACACAATGAGCACAACATGTAACTCATACACCAACCCCCTGAACCAATTCTGCTAAACTACAAGCACAATTCCTGCTTTACACTCAAATTGCAGTTCTAAAACACACTTTTTTCAAAACACTACACACAATTTCTCTGCATTTGGCACAATTTTCATGCAGAAATCTCTTGTTTTCACAAGAAACACACTGACATTCAAATATGAACACTGACTCATCACATGGGCAAACACCTGTCACACAGTTTTACAATTAGCAATCAGAGCTTTAGCATAAAAGGGCAACAGGTGAGCTCTTCTGTTTTGGAGCAATGGATGCCAACATTGGAAACAGAGGCAGAGCCAGAGGAGTGAGAGTAAGAGGAGGACGGGGAGGACGAGGAAGGGGAAGGCCAAGGACCGTAATCTCTGATGAGATCCGAGCCACTTTGGTTGATCATGTGGTCAACCATGGTCTAACGATGAGGGAAGCTGGGCAAAGAGTACAGCCAAATTTGAGCAGGTACACTGTAGCATCCATCATCCGGACTTTCCGAAATGAGAATAGGTAAGAAATACTCTCACTAGAAAATTGCAGTACTACATATCAATACAGTACTCAGTGAGTACAGTAGTACAGTATTGCCTGTGGACTGTTCTGTAGGACTGTAAAAATAAAGTATGTTTCAAGTATTTGGGAAATGTATTTCTACTTATACGTATTTACAGTATTTTACTATTTGTTTGGCAGAACTGAAAGATTACCAACACAAGGTGGTCGGGAACATCTTCTGTCTCCTGAACAGGAAACTGAAATAATCAACATGGTCCTAGAAAATAACGCCATAACATTATGGCAAATACAAAGAAAAATACTAGAAAACAATGAGATGTTTCAAAACATTGATAGGGTAAGCTTATCAACACTGGACCGTGTCTTGCGCAGAAATAATCTGAGGATGAAGCAGGTCTACAGGGTGCCATTTGAACGCAATTCAGAAAGAGTCAAAGAATTGCGACATAACTATGTGCAAGTGAGTCCTATACAATCCCACAATTGATGCATACTCAACACTGTATAAATTATACATATTTCAGTATTGTAATCATAATGATTGTGCTCCACAATAGTGACCACTCATGTCTATTTCTGAACTTGTGTGTTTCAGAGAGTCCTTGAGCTAGAGGTGGCTGCAGTGGAGCACCAGTTCATCTTCATTGATGAGGTTGGATTCAACCTCACAAAAAGACAAAAGAGGGGAAGGAATATCATCGGCCAGCGTGCCATTGTTGAAGTCCCTGGCCAGCGCGGAGGGAACGTCACAATGTGTGCAGCGATTACCCACCAAGGCGTCCTCCTTCACCATGCTACCCTTGGCCCCTACAACACTGCCCATCTGATCACATTCCTGGACACCCTACACAACACCCTCATTCCACCAGATCAGGTAGATGGCCCAGAGCAGCTCAGGTATGTTGTCATTTGGGACAACGTAAGTTTCCACAGGGCTGCTCTGGTTCATAACTGGTTCACTGCCCACCCACGCTTTTTAGTTGTTTATCTCCCTCCATATTCGCCATCCCTCAATCCTATTGAGGAATTTTTTTTCTGCCTGGAGATGGAAAGTGTATGACAGAAATCCACAAACGCGTCTACCTCCTCTCCAAGCTATGGAAGACTCATGTGGAGATATAACAGCTGATGCTTTTCATGGCTGGAATCGCCATGCTAGGCCATATTTCCCCCGCTGCTTGGCCAGGGAAAACATTGCTTGTGATGTGGATGAGGTGCTGTGGCCAGACCCAAACAGAAGAGAGGATGCAGCATAGGTTTTTTTAATTTTTTTTTTTTTAATTACGGTATTATTTTATGTAACTGTATACAGTAAATTCTTCTGTTGTTTTGTATGTAGACCACTGTATGTTGGTTTGGATGTACACGGTCATTGTTTTTGTGGGAAAAATATAATATATAGTATTTGTGTTTTCTGAGTATAAGAACAATATTCTCAAATATTTTACAACACACTTATGTACTGTCTGTAGTAAGTGTTAACACTGAACCAAAAAAAGGCCTAAGTCATTCTGATGAATGGAGAAGTGTTTCCAGTGTTTTCCATTGAGCACATCAGTGTTGAACAGGTTCTTATAAATGTCTGTTCATATGATGGTTTGTGTGTGTCATTTGAAAACAAAATACCATTTTGAGAAGAAATAACATTGTTTAGAATGTAAAGTTTCATTTTGCAGGAGAATTGAGGGGTTTTGCCCATTGTGTGTGTGTGTGTGTGTTTTTTGATTTGTGTGTAGAGTTCTGAGAGTATGAGGCATGCTTTCAGAAAATGTGTGTAAACAATTGAGAAAAACTGTAAGAAACTTAATGATGAGTGTACGCGAAGGGCCGCTCGGCCTTGTCGTCCGGGCAGCCGGTGGGCACGTTCGATAATAACAGGACTCGGAAACGTGTCCGATCCGAAGATTTCCGGCAGCCAGGTTTGAAGGAATGCAATCGCGTCACCCCCTTCAGCTTTCTCGGGCAATCCAATCAGCCGTAGGTTCAATCTCCGGTGTCTTTTCTCGAGGTCATCAAGTTTTAGTGTTAGCTCTTGAACTTTCTTTTGAAGGGACTTTTCCTTGCCAGTTAGCGCTGAAATGTCATCTTCAGCCTTGCCAATGCGGGACTCTGCTGACATTAGCCTCTCTGAAAAAGCACCAATTGCTTCTTTTATCTCTTGGTTAGATGAGACGACTTCACGTAACTGAACAGAGAAGTCAGCTCTCATTAAATGAATGGCGGCTAAAATGCTAGCCCCAATGGCTTGGTGGCCTGCCTTAGTATCCTCTGAGTCTACCTCGCCATCCACCGAGGTGTGGTCCATGCTAGCATCATCATCATCGCCATCCGTTGTCATTTTAATCTGGTTGACTGTTTTCTTTCTCGGCATTTTTATTCACAACATGAACAAGAAGCTATTATTAAACTAAACTAGTTGGTTGAGGGTCGATTTGTCAAAATGGAAGTGCTAAATAGAACACACATGATCGGAGATCAAAAACCTGCCGCCTCTCAGGTAGACGCCATAACCGGAAGTCAGATATATTTTATAGATATTTAGTTAGTCTTTATTGTCCACCGGGGAAATTAGTTTTCACAGTCTGTACAGTAAAAACACCAGAATGCAATGCAGTTTGACTCTCTTGTTGTTAGCTAAGTGTACTATGGTGCACTGAAAACTATCACAAAATAAGTTCCAGACATGCACTGACTGTCACAGATTGATATCCAGTAGTGTAAATGACTGCCAGTAGAATAAATATTGACGTCTCTCAATGTGTCATTCATGTCCAGCCTGTATGAATCTCCTCTGTGCCTTTAAACCGCAGACCTGTCGGCCAGTCACACGGTGTATTGGCATGTCTGTAAATGAGCAGCATGTATCCCCCTGGGCCCTCTCAGGATATTGGGTAATGTCTGGATTCCTTGCGTTGTGGCCATGCAGCACGGTGCTGGCCGTCTGCTAAGGCAATTGTCACGGCGGTGAAAGATATTGGGATCGCTGCAGCCAAAATATGAAATAACGATGTGAATGGACTGCAGTTTTCCATCAGAGGCGACGTGCTGAATGTCTGCAATGAGAGGCCAAGCACTCTCAGGGCAGACATGTAATAAGAGCTGGAGTGTGTGTGTGTGTGTGTGTGTGTGTGTGTGTGTGTGTGTGTGTGTGTGTGTGTCTGAATTGGCAAATGAACAGAGGGTGTGAACTACTCCGCAGTTGTTGTATGAAAGCAGGAAAAGTCAAGCTGACCAATGTGTGTGTCAGCACATGTATTAGTGTGTGTGAGTATGTGAACAAGCACAAAACATGTTCAGGCCCACACACAGCATGTGTGTGTGTGTGTGTGTGTGTGTGTGTGTGTGTTTAAGATCATGGCTTATTGTTAACTCAGTAAAGCAGAGTGTGTGGAACTCTACTGGTGGGAGACTTAGACGTCAATCTCATATTTCCATCATGTTTTCAACATTGTTTTCATTAGTTTGAGGTTTAACTGGCGCTCTTTTATGCTGCCCTTAAATGGAACTCGTCTTGTAAATGATATGCTTGGCGTTCAAGTGGTGAAGTTGTGAGAACACGGCACGGCAACATTAATGTTACTGCCTGCGTCTAGAAGCCACAGCGGCTAACAATTTAGGAAGCTAGCGAGTAGGTAATGTAATGTCGAAAAAGTGCAAAGGCATGCCAGAGGAAAAACATGAGACTATTTGGAATATAACCATTTGCCTCAGACTCTATATGACTACAATTACAATATACAAACTCACCATGGACCCACATTCTCCATCTGAGAATGTTCTAACCATCTGAGCAAACTAGCCTGCTTTTGAGACTTTTTTCAATTTTTTTCTTTCAGAATTAAAGCAAGACAGAACTTACAAAATTGGACCAGTTTTGGATAGGCTACCTGGCTGTGTATGGTTTGTTGGGGCTGCGTATGTGTGTGTCCTTTCTGCTACAGACATGGAAAACAGCGCTATAAAGATGGAGACTTATGACGCGTTAATGGCCAAAAAAGCAGACTGCTTCGCTGGACAGTTAGCTTCTGTTGAGGGAAGTTAGCTTAAATGGTAGACACTAGACACCCTGCTTCGCATATGAGAGTTAGTGGATCCACTGAAAAATGAACATTTCTGAAAACATCAGCAAACACGACACAACTCGCAAACTTGGTGCTTTCAGAAAACATCCATTTTCATTACAAAAGTACTGTCTTGGAAGAGAATCAGATCCAGATTCTCAAATCGGCATACATTGTTTGAGAAAATGTCAGTACCAACACTTGAAGTCACTGTTTAAATGTTCATGCTCACATAATGTAGTGTGTATTGCTGTATCAAAGATGCAGCAGAAAGAGTGGGGACTATAGAAAGAGAAGCCCAGTGGAAGCTTTGCCAGCTGGCAGCATTAAACATTGCTGCAAGTTTATTAGCGAGTATCATCTTTCCAAGGGAAAATCCTTTATGAATATTTTACAAGACAGTTAAAATTCTTCAGAGTCCTTCAAGCACATCAGTTTCAGGGTAACTCATTGGCACGCTAAGAAACTGTTGACAGAGATATTTTGGAGTCAGTGTCTGTGTGTGTGGGGGGTAGCAGGCAGGTGCCTCAGGCCATGCAAACAAAGGTTGAAGACCACACTCTTAAAAAGCTGGCCTGTGTCAAAGGGTTTGACAGCTTGTCAGAAAGTTGCAAACTTAGCGCAACTGACATCTGCTGCCTTTTCGTTGTTCAGAAGTCTTTGAATTCCTTGAGATAACTGGCAATGTACACAAGATCTACAGATACGTCAACATACTGTAGATAGGATGGCACCCATTTAATCAGGCTGAGGGAAACAGATGGAATGCACTGAATGTACCAGATTGATGATATATAACAGCCTCTGTTATGTCATTATTCTCAACTCTATGCTGCTGTCATTCTTGTCAGGTGTCCAAGCTTCTCCCAGCATGCTTTTCTGAGCAGCTGATCAGGGTTTACATTAAGAAGACTGATGAGCCAAGTGTGGAGGCTGCCAGGAGGCACTTGGTCCAGTGGTGCATAAAGAAGGGCTTGCCAAACCCTCAGGCAATATTTAGATCTAGGTTGCTATATATAGGACAAGTACTGTGTGGGGCCCTCAGGCTGGAGGTTCTATTATCAATAACTAAGATAGTTTGGTCTATAGATCTAAGAAAATAGGAGAAAATGCCTGTAAGAATTTACTAACTGTTTCATCCCTTATCGCTGTCACATAAAACAAAAGAGCAAATCCTCACGTGAGAAGCTGGATCAAGACATTTTGGATTAAAAAAAATACTTGAATAATAATCATAAATATAGTAATCAAAACAGTTGCAGGTTTATTTTCTGTCCATTGACTAATCACTTCAGCTCCTTTGCAGTCTAGTGGCCTGCCTCAGTAATGACAAATCTCTCACTCTGAACCTCTCTTGTTAATACTCTAAACACTTTTCTGTCTTTATTTACAAGCATGGAGACACTGCAACACCGGAAGTCATCCCTGGGGGAAATATCCAGAACAATCCACCGGACGTTTCGGAAAATGGAGATTAAAACAAAAAAAAAGAGGATATTTGGAAGGATCTGTGCATAAACTGCCTCCAGACTGATGCACCTGAACACAGACAATGGCTGACTGCTATCAGCGACATTCAAATGATGGAGAAACTCACATATAGATTAAAAACTATGGAAGACTCATTTTCTAAAGGCTGGAATAAATGACAAATGTACTTGGCAAAATAAAAAGACGTAAGTGTAAAATATTGCTTGTATGTAATGTATAATGTTCCCCAACAGGCACTGTTCTCCCTTCATTTCTCGACTTCTATCCTTTACTCTCTATTGCTCTCTTTCCATCTTTAACTATACTTAAAAAAAGCAATAAAGAAAATGCAAATACTCCCTGATACTTATTGGTTATAATGATTGATTCTTTAAGGTGAGTATGAGCACAGTGTAGTACTAGACACCATTTCTCTCCAAAAACAAATGATTTCAGAGTACCAGGATACATTACTGCATGTTTGGGTCATATACTCAGTTTCTTTAGAGCCCTGTTCAACATTATACACATATCTTTGTTTTAGTTTGATCATTAAACACACTTTACAGTAAATGTCTTACACTCCTTTATGTCTTGGTTTGAAACTGAAGCATATTTTAGATAATTGTTTAATTGTTTGATAATTGTTTAGGCTTCTTTGTGTATTCTGTGTGTATTCCTTATAATCAGGGCAAGCTATAAACCACTACCCACATGGAGTGGAGTTAAAGTGAATATTTAGATTGTGGTTTAGGGCTTTCAAATATTTAGGGGTGTTTGGTTTTTATGTTAATCATGTGCATTGATGTGATCATGATTGATCTGATTAGATATTAAATGGTAAGCGCTGACTTGGGAAGCACTTTGTATTGCATAAAATGAAATAAGAATTATGATTACTATTGACATAATGATTGCTTTATACCAGGGTTCTTCAACGTTTTTTAAGCCAAGGACCCCTTAACTGAGAGAAAGACGGAGCAGGGACCCCCTACCTCTTATATTGTAAAAAAGTTAAGTTGCATATTAAACTAGGCCTGGGTGGCCTAAAGCCTTTATACATACAATACTAAGCTCTTAAAATAGCCTACTAATTGTTGGCATGATTTTATAAATCATGTTTTAATGTTAAACATACATGTGGCACAGTAAATCCTTAGGATTAATTAATCTGTGGATGGCTATCTTAGTGACTACCTTACCTATAGACAAGTAAGCAGTGGGAGGTTATATTTGCTAATAATATGTTGGATCCATGTTTTTTCAAAAACAATAATTTGGAGGCCCCCCTGCATTGACTCTGAGGACCCCCTAAGGGTCCCTGTTGAAGATCCCTGCTTTATACTGTACATCACTATTTCTTACTGTACTCATACTATATAGCTTCACTTTTTTAATGTAACCATCTGAATGTGGGGAAGACAAACTTTCGATATTGTTGTGTTTTTAGAGTGGAAATGTGTTAGATTCTTAATATATATTTGGGGCTGTAAAGGGAAACCTACCAAAGGTATTTGAGCTTTTCTACTTCATCCCCCACTAAGACATGTTGATAACAGATTGTGCCTGCTCTATTTGAAATAAAATATTGAAAATGTGTTTGTCCTTGTGCAGTTTAATTTGTCCAACACCAGATGAAATCATACACTTGTGTTTTTTAGCTGTGATTGACAATGCATCTAATATTTGTATTTTATTTTTGAAATGTGTATTAGCAAAGAAATGCCTTAAGGATGATAAAGGGATAAGCAATAAATCCTGAATAGAAAAAAAGAAATAAAGGAACAATTTTTAGTGCTATCAATTATGTCCCACAAATTTCAACATGGAGTCAAGTATTAGGCAATGATCAAAATTTATTATATAGTCGCTTATTATATTCTTCAACAAGTATTTCTTAATCCTTAACAGTCTTTGTTTTGCCCAACTGTGACAAAATCATGAGATGATCCAAGTCCCAGGATATTCCCAGAAACTCATCCCCCTGGTGCAATACAGACACACTCACATTCTTCAACGTCTATCTAAATAATAAAAACATCTATTCAAACATAATACACCTTAGGGGTTGAACAGACTGATCGACTTTACTCCACCATGACGTTTTGAGCGACTAGTCACTGACAGAAGGTTGTGTGTTCAAATCCCATGCAGAGCAATTAGTTTCAACACCTACGTTACAGGAATGAAGACTACAAATACATGTGGACAGATGTTGTTACTGTCAGTCTCTTTCTCAACCTGTTGTTTTCGAGATATATGCACTTTTCGAAATACTATACTATGACTCTTTTCCCACTTTTTTGACATGCTATATTATCACATTTTTTCGACATACTATACTATGGCTTTTTTATAACTTTTTTCGACATACTATACTATGGCTTTTTAATCACTTTTTTTGACATACTATATTATTAGTTTTTTATCACTTTTTTTTCCGAAATGCTAATACTATGACTTCATTAACACTTTTTTCGTCATATTATACTGTGACTTTTTTCGACATACTATACTATTACTTTTTGGACATACTACACTATGATTTTTTACGGAAACATAAACTTTCTGTCAGATCAGACAGCTGAGGGTATAAGATTACGATTGGAAGACAGAAGGTTGAGTGTTTAAATGTTTTATTAAGTTTTGAGGTCCAATATACTAAGAGTGAAAGAGACAAATTTGCCAAAAACATACATTTCTGTGACAGATCTCGTAGCTTAGAATGTTAAGAGAATGATTGGAAGACAGAAGGTTGAGTGTTTGAATCGTATGTGTTTCATTAGGCTTTGAAGTCCAATATGCTATTCGAGAGAGAAAAATATCAACAAAACACAGACATGTGTGTCAAATTAGATAGCTTAGGGTGTTAAGAGAATGACTGGTAGACAGAAGGTTGAGTGTTCAAGTCTCCTGCAAAGGAATTAGTTTCAACACCTATGTTACAGGAATAAAGAATACAAACACATGTGGATGTTACTGTCAGTCTCTTTCTCAACCTGTCATTTTCGAGAGACTAATGCACTTTTCGATATACTATACTATGGCTTTTTTATCATTTTTTTCGACATACTATACTATGGCTTTATTGTCACTTTTTTCGACATACTATATTATGACTTTTTTATCATTTTTTTTGACATACTATACTATGGCTTTTCATCAGTTTTTTTCGACATACTATACTATGGCTTTATTATAACTTTTTTTGACATACTATACTGTGACTTCTTTATCACTTTTTTCGACATACTATACTATGGCTTCATTATAACTTTTTCGACATACTATACTTTGGCTTTATTATAACTTTTTTCGACATATGTGTGCTATGACTATTTACGAAAACATAAACTTTTTTTAACTACTATTTTTTACATATCAAACTTTCTTTCAAATCAGATAGCTGAGGGTATGAGATTATGATTGGAAGACAGAAGGTTCAGTGTTCAAATCTTACATGTGTCAGGAAATTTTGAGATCCAATATACTAAGTGAAACAGACAAATATGCCAAAATCATAAACTCATTTGTCAGATCAGATATCTTAGGTATAAGATTATGATTGGAATACAGAAGGTTGTGTGTTTAAATCCTGAATGTTTTATTAAGTTTTGGGTCCAAATTTGCCAAAAACATACGTTTCTGTGACAGATCTCGTAGCTTAGAATGTTAAGAGAATGACTGAAGGCTGACTGTTCGAGAGTCCTGTCTAGAGCAATAAGTTTTAACACCTATGTTACAGGAATGAAGAATACAAACACATGTGGACTGATCTTGTTACTGTCAGTCTCTTTCTCAACCTGTTGTTTTCAAGAGATAAATGCACTTTTTGACGTACTATACTATGACTTTTTTATCACTTTTTTCGACATGCTATACTATGGCTTTTTTATAACTTTTTTCGACGTACTATACTATGACTTTTTTATCACTTTTTCAGCATACTATACTATGGCTTTTTTATAACTTTTTTTGACATACTATACTATGTCTTTTTTATAACTTTTTTTGACATACTATACTATGGCTTTTTAATTATTTTTTTCGACATATTATACTATGGCCTTTTTATAACTTTTTTCAAAATACTATACTTTGGCTTTATTATAACTTTTTTTGACATACTATATTATGACTTTTTTATCATTTTTTTGACATACTATACTATGACTTTTTCTATCACTTTTTTCGACATACTATACTGTGACTTCTTTATCACGTTTTTCGACATACTATACTATGGCTTCATTATAACTTTTTCGACATACTATACTTTGGCTTTATTATAACTTTTTTTGACATACTATACTATAACTATTTATGAAAACATAAACTTTCTTTCAGATCAGATAGCTGAGGGTATGAGATTATGATTGGAAGACAGAAGGTCCAATATGTCCAATATGCTATTCGAGAGAGAAGAATATCAACAAAACACAGAAGTGTGTCAAATTAGACAGCTTAGGGTGTTAAGAGAATGACTGGTAGACAGAAGGTTGAGTGTTCAAGTCTGCTGCAGAGCAATTAGTTTCACCACCTATGTTACAGGAATGAAGAATACAAACACATGTGGATGTTACTGTCAGTTGCTTTATCTATAAATTTTTTCGACATGCTATACTATGACTTTTTCTATCACTTTTTTTGATATACTATACTATGACTTTATTATCACTTTTTTCGACATACTATACTTTGGTTTTTTGAAATCACTTTTTTTGACATACCATACTATGGCTTTTTTAATCACTTTTTTTGACATACTATACTATGGCTTCATTATAACTTTTTTGACATACTATACTTTGGCTTTATTATAACTTTTTTTGACATACCATACTATGGCTTTTTATCACTTTTTTCGACATACTATACTTTGACTTTTTTATCATTTTTTTCGACATACTATACTATGGCTTTTTTATATCTTTTTTCGACATACTATACTATGACTTTTTTTATCATTTTTTTCGACATACTATACTATGGCTTTATTGTCACTTTTTTCGACATACTATATTATGACTTTTTTTTATCATTTTTGTTGACATACTATACTATGGCTTTTCATCATTTTTTTTCGACATACTATACTATAACTTTTTTATCAATTTTTTCGACATACTATACTATGGCTTCATTATAACTTTTTCGACATACTATACTATGGCCTTATTATAACTTTTTTTGACATACTATACTATGGCTTTTTTATCACTTTTTTAGACAGACTATACTATGGCTTTATTATAACTTTTTTTTGACGCATTATACTATGACTTTTTTATCACATTTTTCAACATACTATACTATGGCTTCATTATAACTGTTTTGACATACTATACTTTGGCTTTTTTATCACTTTTTTTGACATACTATACTATGGCTTTTTTATCACTTTTTTCGACATGCTATACTATGACTTTTTCTATCACTTTTTTCGACATACTATACTATGGCTTTTTTAATCACTTTTTTTGACATACTATACTATGGCTTCATTGTAACTTTTTCAACATACTATACTTTTGCTTTATTATAACTTTTTTTGAAATACTATACTATGGCTTTTTTATCACTTTTTTTGACATACTATACTATGGCTTTATTATCACTTTTTTCGACATACAGGAAAATAAGTATTTGAACACCATGCTATTTTGCAAGTTCTCCCACTTAGAAATCATGGAGGGGTCTGAAATTGTCATCGTAGGTGCATGTCCACTGTGAGAGACATAATCTAAAAAAAAAATACAGAAATCACAATATATGATTTTAACTATTTATTTGTATGATACAGCTGCAAATAAGTATTTGAACACCTGTCTATCAGCTAGAATTCTGACCCTCAAAGACCTGTTAGTCTGCCTTTAAAATGTCCACCTCCACTCCATTTATTATCCTAAATTAGATGCCCCTGTTTGAGGTCGTTAGCTGCATAAAGACACCTGTCCACCCCATACAATCAGTAAGAATCCAACTACTAACATGGCCAAGACCAAAGAGCTGTCCAAAGACACTAGAGACAAAATTGTACACCTCCACAAGGCTGGAAAGGGCTATGGGGAAATTGCCAAGCAGCTTGGTGAAAAAAGGTCCACTGTTGGAGCAATCATTAGAAAATGGAAGAAGCTAAACATGACTGTCAATCTCCCTCGGACTGGGGCTCCATGCAAGATCTCACCTCGTGGGGTCTCAATGATCCTAAGAAAGGTGAGAAATCAGCCCAGAACTACACGGGAGGAGCTGGTCAATGACCTGAAAAGAGCTGGGACCACCGTTTCCAAGGTTACTGTTGGTAATACACTAAGACGTCATGGTTTGAAATCATGAATGGCACGGAAGGTTCCCCTGCTTAAACCAGCACATGTCAAGGCCCGTCTTAAGTTTGCCAATGACCATTTGGATGATCTAGAGGAGTCATGGGAGAAAGTCATGTGGTCAGATGAGACCAAAATAGAACTTTTTGGTCATAATTCCACTAACCGTGTTTGGAGGAAGAAGAATGATGAGTACCATCCCAAGAACACCATCCCTACTGTGAAGCATGGGGGTGGTAGCATCATGCTTTGGGGGTGTTTTTCTGCACATGGGACAGGGCGACTGCACTGTATTAAGGAGAGGATGACCGGGGCCATGTATTGCGAGATTTTGGGGAACAACCTCCTTCCCTCAGTTAGAGCATTGAAGATGGGTTGAGGCTGGGTCTTCCAACATGACAATGACCCGAAGCACACAGCCAGGATAACCAAGGAGTGGCTCTGTAAGAAGCATATCATGGTTCTGGCGTGGCCTAGCCAGTCTCCAGACCTAAACCCAATAGAGAATCTTTGGAGGGAGCTCAAACTCCGTGTTTCTCAGCGACAGCCCAGAAACCTGACTGATCTAGAGAAGATCTGTGTGGAGGAGTGGGCCAAAATCCCTCCTGCAGTGTGTGCAAACCTGGTGAAAAACTACAGGAAACGTTTGACCTCTGTAATTGCAAACAAAGGCTACTGTACCAAAAATTAACATTGATTTTTCTCAGGTGTTAAAATACTTATTTGCAGCTGTATCATACAAATAAATAGTTAAAAAATCATACATTGTGATTTCTGTATTTTTTTTTTTTTAGATTATGTCTCTCACAGTGGACATGCACCTACGATGACAATTTCAGACCCCTCCATGATTTCTAAGTGGGAGAACTTGCAAAATAGCAGGGTGTTCAAATACTTATTTTCCTCACTGTACTATACTATGGCTTCATTATAACTTTTTTTGACATACTATACTATGGCTTTTTTAAATCACTTTTTTTGACATACTATACTATGACTTTTTTATATCTTTTTTCGACATACTATACTATGGATTTTTTATCACTTTTTTTCAACATACTATACTATGACTTTTTTATATCTTTTTCGACATACTATATTATGACTTTTTTATCATTTTTTTTGACATACTATACTATGGCTTTTTTAATCACTTTTTTCGACATACTATACTATGGCTTCATTATAACTTTTTCGACATACTATACTTTGGCTTTATTATAACTTTTTTCGACATACTATACTATGACTATTTACGAAAACATAAACTTTGTATCAGATCAGATAGCTGAGGGTATGAGATTATGATTAAAAGACAGAAGGTTCAGTGTTCAAATCTTACATGTGTCAGGAAATTTTGAGATCCAATATACTAAGTGAAACAGACGAAATATGCCAAAATCATATACTCATTTGTCAGATCAGATATCTTAGGGTATAAGATTATGATTGGAATACAGAAGGTTGTGTGTTTAAATCCTGAATGTTTTATTAAGTTTTGGGTCCAAATTTGCCAAAAACATACGTTTCTGTGACAGATCTCGTAGCTTAGAATGTTAAGAGAATGACTGAAGGCTGACTGTTCGAGAGTCCTGTCTAGAGCAATAAGTTTTAACACCTATGTTACAGGAATGAAGAATACAAACACATGTGGACAGATGTTGTTACTGTCAGTCTCTTTCTCAACCTGTTGTTTTCAAGAGATAAATGCATTTTTCGACATACTATACTATGACTTTTTTATCACTTTTTTCGACATACTATACTATGGTTTTTTGATGGCTTTTTTCGACATGCTATACTATGGCCTTTTTATCACTTTTTTCAGCATACTATACTATGGCTTTTTTATCACTTTTTTTGACATACTATACTATGGCTTCATTGTAACTTTTTCGACATGTACTTTGGCTTTATTATAACTGTTTTTGACATACTATACTATGACTTTTTTATCACTTTTTTTGATATACTATACTATGGCTTTTTTATAACTTTTTTCGACATATTATACTCTGGCTTTTTTAATCACTTTTTTTTGACATACTATACTATGTCTTTTTATAACTTTTTTCGACATATTATACTCTAGCTTTTTTATCACTTTTTTTGACATACTATACTATGGCTTTTTTTTATAACTTTTTTTAGACATACTATACTATGGCTTTATTATAACTTTTTAGACATACTATACTATGGCTTTTTTATAATTTTTTTTGACATACTATACTATGGCTTTTTTATAACTTTTTAGACATACTATACTATGGCTTTTTTATAACTTTTTTTCGACATACTATACTATGGCTTTATTATAACTTTTTAGACATACTATACTATGGCTTTTTTATAATTTTTTTTGACATACTATACTATGTCTTTTTATAACTTTTTTCGACATATTATACTCTAGCTTTTTTATCACTTTTTTTGACATACTATACTATGGCTTTATTATAACTTTTTAGACATACTATACTATGGCTTTTTTTTATAACTTTTTTTAGACATACTATACTATGGCTTTATTATAACTTTTTAGACATACTATACTATGGCTTTTTTATAATTTTTTTTGAAATACTATGCTGTGGCTTTTTTATAACTTTTTAGACATACTATACTATGGCTTTTTTATAACTTTTTTTCGACATACTATACTATGGCTTTATTATAACTTTTTTCGACATACTATACTATGGCTTTATTATAACTTTTTAGACATACTATACTATGGCTTTTTTATAACTTTTTTTTTACATACTATGCTGTGGCTTTTTTATAACTTTTTAGACATACTATACTATGGCTTTTTAATAACTTTTTTTCGACATACTATACTATGGCTTTATTGTCACTTTTTTCGACATACTATATTATGACTTTTTTATCATTTTTTTTGACATAGTATACTATGGCTTTTTTATCACTTTTTTCGACATACTATACTATGGCTTTTTTAATCACTTTTTTCGACATACTATACTATGGCTTCATTATAACTTTTTCGACATACTATACTTTGGCTTTATTATAACTTTTTTCGACATACTATACTATGGCTTTTTTATAACTTTTTTTGAAATACTATACTATGTCTTTTTTATAACTTTTTTCGACATATTATACTCTGGCTTTTTTATCACTTTTTTTGACATACTATACTATGTCTTTTTTATAACTTTTTTCAACATATTATACTCTACCTTTTTTATCACTTTTTTTGACATACTATACTATCGCTTTTTATAACTTTTTTTAGACATACTATACTATGGCTTTATTATCACTTTTTTTGACATACTATACTGTGGCTTTTTTATAACTTTTTTCGACATACTATACTATGGCTTTTTTATCAGTTTTTCGACATACTATACAATGACTTTTTATAACAATTTTCGACGTACTATACTATGACTTTTTTATCACTTTTTTTTCGACATACTATACTATGGCTTTATTATAACTTTTATCGACATACTATACTATGACTTTTTTATCACTTTTTTTAGACATACTATACTATGGCTTTATTATAACTTTTTTCGACATACGTGTGCTATGACTATTTACGAAAACATGACTTTTTTATCACTTTTTTTCGACATACTATACTACGGCTTTATTATCACTTTTTAGACATACTATACTATGGCTTTTTTATCACTTTTTTTAGACATACTATACTATGGCTTTATTATCACTTTTTAGACATACTATACTATGGCTTTTTTATAACTTTTTTTAGACAAACTATACTATGGCTTTATTATCACTTTTTAGACATACTATACTATGGCTTTTTTATAACTTTTTTTAGACATACTATACTATGGCTTTATTATCACTTTTTAGACATACTATACTATGGCTTTTTTATCACTTTTTTTAGACATACTATACTATGGCTTTAATATCACTTTTTAGACATACTATACTATGGCTTTTTTATAACTTTTTTGACATACTATACTATGGCTTTATTATTGCTTTTTAGACATACTATACTATGACTTTTTTATCACTTTTTTAGACATACTATACTATGGCTTTTTTATAACTTTTTTGACATACTATACTATGGCTTTATTATTGCTTTTTAGACATACTATACTATGGCTTTTTTATCACTTTTTTTAGACATACTATACTATGCTTTATTATAACTTTTTAGACATACTATACTATGCTTTATTATAACTTTTTAGACATACTATACTATGGCTTTATTATCACTTTTTAGACATACTATACTATGGTTTTTTTAATCACTTTTTCGACATACTATACTATGGCCTTTTTATAACATTTTTCGATGTACTATACTATGACTTTTTTATCACTTTTTTTCGACATACTATACTATGGCTTTATTATAACTTTTTAGACATACTATACTATGTCTTTTTTATAACTTTTTTCGACATACTATACTATGGCTTTATTATAACTTTTTTTGAAATACTATACTATGTCTTTTTTATAATTTTTTTCGACATACTATACTATGGCTTTATTATAACTTTTTTTGAAATACTATACTATGTCTTTTTTATAACTTTTTTCGACATACTATACTATGGCTTTATTATAACTTTTTTTGAAATACTATACTATGTCTTTTTTATAATTTTTTTCGACATACTATACTATGGCTTTATTATAACTTTTTTTGAAATACTATACTATGTCTTTTTTATAACTTTTTTCGACATATTATACTCTGGCTTTTTTATCACTTTTTTTGACATACTATACTATGGCTTTATTATAACTTTTTAGACATACTATACTATCGCTTTTTTATAACTTTTTTTAGACATACTATACTATGGCTTTATTATAACTTTTTAGACATACTATGGCTTTTTTATCACTTTTTTAGACATACTATACTATGGCTTCATTATAACTTTTTTTTGACATACTATACTGTGGCTTTTTTATAACTTTTTTCGACATACTATACTATGGCTTTTTTATCAGTTTTTCGACATACTATACAATGACTTTTTATAACAATTTTCGACGTACTATACTATGACTTTTTTATCACTTTTTTTCGACATACTATACTATGGCTTTATTATAACTTTTATCGACATACTATACTATGACTTTTTTATCACTTTTTTTCGACATACTATACTATGGCTTTATTATAACTTTTTTCGACATACGTGTGCTATGACTATTTACGAAAACATGACTTTTTTATCACTTTTTTTCGACATACTATACTACGGCTTTATTATCACTTTTTAGACATACTATACTATGGCTTTTTTATAACTTTTTTTAGACAAACTATACTATGGCTTTATTATCACTTTTTAGACATACTATACTATGGCTTTTTTATAACTTTTTTTAGACATACTATACTATGGCTTTATTATCACTTTTTAGACATACTATACTATGGCTTTTTTATCACTTTTTTTAGACATACTATACTATGGCTTTAATATCACTTTTTAGACATACTATACTATGGCTTTTTTATAACTTTTTTGACATACTATACTATGGCTTTATTATTGCTTTTTAGACATACTATACTATGGCTTTTTTATCACTTTTTTTAGACATACTATACTATGGCTTTATTATAACTTTTATCGACATACTATACTATGACTTTTTTATCACTTTTTTTAGACATACTATACTATGGCTTTATTATAACTTTTTAGACATACTATACTATGGCTTTTTTTTATAACTTTTTTTAGACATACTATACTATGGCTTTATTATAACTTTTTAGACATACTATACTATGGCTTTTTTATAACTTTTTTTTGACATACTATGCTGTGGCTTTTTTATAACTTTTTAGACATACTATACTATGGCTTTATTATAACTTTTTTCGACATACTATACTATGGCTTTATTATAACTTTTTAGACATACTATACTATGGCTTTTTTATAACTTTTTTTTGACATACTATGCTGTGGCTTTTTTATAACTTTTTAGACATACTATACTATGGCTTTTTTATAACTTTTTTTCGACATACTATACTATGGCTTTATTCTAACTTTTTTCGACATACTATACTATGGCTTTATTGTCACTTTTTAGACATACTATACTATGGCTTTTTTATAACTTTTTTTAGACAAACTATACTATGGCTTTATTATCACTTTTTAGACATACTATACTATGGCTTTTTTATCACTTTTTTTAGACATACTATACTATGGCTTTAATATCACTTTTTAGACATTCTATACTATGACTTTTTTATCACTTTTTTAGACATACTATACTATGGCTTTTTTATAACTTTTTTGACATACTATACTATGGCTTTATTATTGCTTTTTAGACATACTATACTATGGCTTTTTTATCTCTTTTTTTAGACATACTATACTATGCTTTATTATAACTTTTTAGACATACTATACTATAGCTTTATTATCACTTTTTAGACATACTATACTATGGTTTTTTTAATCACTTTTTCGACATACTATACTATGGCCTTTTTATAACATTTTTCGATGTACTATACTATGACTTTTTTATCACTTTTTTTCGACATACTATACTATGGCTTTATTATCACTTTTTTCGACATACTATACTATGACTTTTATATCACTTTTTCTGACATACTATACTATGGCTTCATTATAACTTTTTTTGACATACTATACTATGGCTTTTTAATCACTTCTTTTCGAAATACTATACTATGGCCTTTTTATAACTTTTTTCAAAATACTATACTTTGGCTTTATTATAACTTTTTTTGACATACTATACTATGGCTTTTTTATCACTTTTTTCGACATACTAAACTATGGCTTTTTTATCACTTTTTTCAACATGCTATACTATGACTTTTTCTATCACTTTTTTCGACATACTATATTGTGACTTCTTTATCACTTTTTTCGACATACTAAACTATGGCTTTTTTATCACTTTTTTCAACATGCTATACTATGACTTTTTCTATCACTTTTTTCGACATACTATACTATGGCTTCATTATAAGTTTTTCGACATACTATACTTTGGCTTTATAATAACTTTTTTTGACATACTATACTGTGACTTCTTTATCACTTTTTTCGATATACTATACTATGGCTTCATTATAACTTTTTCGACATACTATACTTTGGCTTTATTATAACGTTTTTTGACATACTATACTATGACTATTTACGAAAACATAAACTTTCTTTCAGATCAGATAGCTGAGGGTATGAGATTACGATTGGAAGACAGAAGGTTCAGTGTTCAAATCTTACATGTGTCAGGAAATTTTGAGATCCAATATACTAAATGAAACAGACGAATATGCCAAAATCGTGAACTCATTTGTCAGATCAGATATCTTAGGGTATAAGATTATGATTGGAATACAGAAGGTTGTGTGTTTAAATCCTGAATGTTTTATTAAGTTTTGGGTCCAAATTTGCCGAAAACATACATTTCTGTGACAGATCTCGTAGCTTAGAATGTTAAGAGAATGATTGGAAGACAGAAGGTTGACTGTTTGAATCTTATGTGTTTCATTAGGCTTTGAAGTCCAATATGCTATTCGAGAGAGAAAAATATCAACAAAACACAGACATGTGTGTCAAATTAGATAGCTTAGGGTGTTAAGAGAATGACTGGTAGACAGAAGGTTGAGTGTTCAAGTCTGCTGCAGAGCAATTAGTTTCACCACCTATGTTACAGGAATGAAGAATACAAACACATGTGGATGTTACTGTCAGTCTCTCTATGGGTTTTTCTATAAATTTTTTCGACATGCTATACTATGACTTTTTCTATCACTTTTTTTGATATACTATACACTGGCTTTTTTAATCACTTTTTTTGACATACTATACTATGGCTTCATTATAACTTTTTCGACATACTATACTTTGGCTTTATTATAACTTTTTTTGACATACCATACTGTGGCTTTTTTATCATTTTTTTCGACATTCTATACTATGGCTTTATTGTCACTTTTTTCGACATACTATATTATGACTTTTTTTTAATCATTTTTGTTGACATACTATACTATGGCTTTTCATCATTTTTTTTCGACATACTATACTATAACTTTTTTATAAATTTTTTCGACATACTATACTATGGCTTCAATATAACTTTTTCTACATACTATACTATGGCCTTATTATAACTTTTTTTGACATACTATACTATGGCTTTTTTATCACTTTTTTAGACATACTATACTATGGCTTTATTCTAACTTGTTTTTGACGCATTATACTATGACTTTTTTATCACATTTTTCGACATACTATACTATGGCTTCATTATAACTGTTTTGACATACTATACTTTGGCTTTTTTATAACTTCTTTTGACATACTATACTATAGCTTTTTTATTAATTTTTTCGACATACTATAATATGGCTTTTTAATCACTTTTTTCGACATGCTATATTATGACTTTTTTATCACTTTTTTCGACATACTATACTATGGCTTTTTAATCACTTTTTTTGACATACTATACTATGACTTTTTTATAACTTTTTTCGACATATTATACTCTGGCTTTTTTTTAATCACTTTTTTCAACATACTATAGAATGGCTTTTTTATCACTTTTTTCAACATACTATAGAATGGCTTTTTTATCACTTTTTTCGACACACTATACTATGACTATTTACGAAAACATAAACTTTCTTTCAGATCAGATAGCTGAGGGTATGAGATTACGATTGGAAGACAGAAGGTTCAGTGTTCAAATCTTACATGTGTCAGGAAATTTTGAGATCCAATATACTAAGTGAAACAGACGAATATGCCAAAATCGTGAACTCATTTGTCAGATCAGATATCTTAGGGTATAAGATTATGATTGGAATACAGAAGGTTGTGTGTTTAAATCCTGAATGTTTTATTAAGTTTTGGGTCCAAATTTGCCGAAAACATACATTTCTGTGACAGATCTCGTAGCTCAGAATGTTAAGAGAATGATTGGAAGACAGAAGGTTGACTGTTTGAATCTTATGTGTTTCATTAGGCTTTGAAGTCCAATATGCTATTCGAGAGAGAAAAATATGAACAAAACACAGACATGTGTCTCAAATTAGATAGCTTAGGGTGTTAAGAGAATGACTGGTAGACAGAAGGTTGAGTGTTCAAGTCTGCTGGAGAGCAATTAGTTTCACCACCTATGTTACAGGAATGAAGGATACAAACACATGTGGATGTTACTGTCAGTCTCTCTATGGCTTTTTCTATAAATTTTTCATTTTTTTTTTTTTTAATCACTTTTTTCAACATACTATAGAATGGCTTTTTATCACTTTTTTTGACATACTATACTATGGCTTTTTTATCACTTTTTTCAACATACTAAACTATGGCTTTTTTATCACTTTTTTTCCGACATACTATGCTATAGCTTTATTATCACTTTTTTCGACATACTATACTATGGCCTTATTATAACTTTTTTTGACATACTATACTATGGCTTTTTTATCACTTTTTTAGACATACTATACTATGGCTTCATTATAACTTTTTTTTGATGCATTATACTATGACTTTTTTATCACATTTTTCGACATACTATAATATGGCTTCATTATAACTGTTTTGACATACTATACTTTGGCTTTTTTATAACTTTTTTTGACATACTATACTATAGCTTTTTTATTAATTCTTTCGACATACTATACTATGGCTTTTTTATCACTTTTTTTGACATACTATACTATGACTTTTTTATATCTTTTTTCGACATACTATACTATGGCTTTTTTATATCTTTTTTCGACATATTATACTCTGGCTTTTTTTTAATCACTTTTTTCAACATACTATAGAATGGCTTTTTTATCACTTTTTTTGACATACTATACTTTGGCTTCATCATAACTTTTATCGACATACTATACTATGGCTTTTTTATCACTTTTTTTCAACATGCTATACTATGACTTTTTTATATCTTTTTTTGACATACTATACTATGGCTTTTTTGTCACTTTTTTCGACATACTATACTATGACTTTTTTATCACCTTTTTTGACATACTATACTATGGCTTTTTTATCACTTTTTTCGATTTACGATACTATGTTTTTTTTTCGACATTCTATACTATGACTTTTTTATCACTTTTTTAGACATGCTATACTTTGGCTTTATTATAACTTTTTCGACATACTATACTATGGCTTTTTTATCACTTTTTTTCAACATGCTATACTATGAGTTTTTTATATCTTTTTTCAACATACTATACTGTGGCTTTTCATCACTTTTTTTGACATACCATACTATGGCTTTTTTATCACTTTTTCGACATACAATACTACGGCTTTTTTTTATCACTTTTTTCGACATGCTATATTATGACTTTTTCATATCTTTTATCGACATATTATACTATGGCTTTTTTATAATTTTTTTTCGACATACGATAGTATGGCTTTTTTATTACTTTTTTCGACATACTATACTATGGCTTTTTTATCACTTTTTTCGACATACTATACTATGGCTTTTTAATTATTTTTTTTGATTCACGATAGTATGGTTTTTTTCGACATGCTATACTATGACTTTTCTATCACTTTTTTAGACGTGCTATACTATGACTTTTCTATATCTTTTTTCGACATGCTATACTATCTTTTTTCAACATACTATACCATGGCTTTTCATCACTTTTTTCGACATGCTGTATTATGACTTTTTTATCACTTTTTCCGAAATACTATACTTTGGCTTTTTTATAACTTTTTTTGACATACTATACTATAGCTTTTTTATTAATTCTTTCGACATACTATACTATGGCTTTTTAATCACTTTTTTTGACATACTATACTATGACTTTTTTATAACTTTTTTCGACATATTATACTCTGGCTTTTTTTTAATCACTTTTTTCAACATACTATAGAATGGCTTTTTTATCACTTTTTTTGACATACTATACTATGGCTTTTTTATCACTTTTTTTCGACATACTATACTATGGCTTTTTTATCACTTTTTTCCGACATACTATGCTATGGCTTTATTATCACTTTTTTTCGACATACTATAGCTTTATTATCACTTTTTTCGACATACTATACTATGGCCTTATTATAACTTTTTTTGACATACTATACTATGGCTTTTTTATCACTTTTTTATACATACTATACTATGGCTTCATTATAACTTTTTTTTGATGCATTATACTATGACTTTTTTATTACATTTTTCGACATACTATAATATGGCTTCATTATAACTGTTTTGACATACTATACTTTGGCTTTTTTATAACTTTTTTTGACATACTATACTATAGCTTTTTTATTAATTTTTTCGACATACTATACTATGGCTTTTTTATCACTTTTTTCGACATGCTGTATTATGACTTTTTTATCACTTTTTTCGAAATACTATACTTTGGCTTTTTTATAACTTTTTTTGACATACTATACTATAGCTTTTTTATTAATTCTTTTGACATACTATACTATGGCTTTTTTATCACTTTTTTTGACATACTATACTATGACTTTTTTATAACTTTTTTCGACATATTATACTCTGGCTTTTTTTTAATCACTTTTTTCAACATGCTATACTATGACTTTTTTATATCTTTTTTCGACATACTATACTATGGCTTTTTTGTCACTTTTTTCGACATACTATACTATGACTTTTTTATCACCTTTTTTGACATACTATACTATGGCCTTTTCATAACTTTTCGACATACTATACTATGGTTTTTTAATCACTTTTTTGACATACTATACTATGGCTTTTTTAATCACCTTTTTTGACATACTATACTATGGCTTTTTTATCACTTTTTTCAATTTACGATACTATGTTTTTTTTCGACATTCTATACTATGACTTTTTTATCACTTTTTTAGACATGCTATACTTTGGCTTTATTATAACTTTTTCGACATACTATACTATGGCTTTTTTATCACTTTTTTTCAACATGCTATACTATGAGTTTTTTATATCTTTTTTCAACATACTATACTGTGGCTTTTCATCACTTTTTTTGACATACCATACTATGGCTTTTTTATCACTATTTTCGACATGCTATATTATGACTTTTTCACATCTTTTATCGTCAATTATACTATGGCTTTTTTATAATTTTTTTTCGACATACAATAGTATGGCTTTTTTATTACTTTTTTCGACATACTATACTATGGCTTTTTTATCACTTTTTTTGACATACTATACTATGGCTTTTTAATTATTTTTTTTGATTCACGATAGTATGGTTTTTTTCGACATGCTATACTATGACTTTTCTATCACTTTTTTAGACGTGCTATACTATGACTTTTCTATATCTTTTTTCGACATGCTATACTATCTTTTTTCAACATACTATACCATGGCTTTTCATCACTTTTTTTCGACATACTATACTATGACTTTTTTATGACTTTTTTAACATGCTATACTATGACTTTTTTATAACTTTTTTCGACATACTATAGTTTGGCTTTTTTATTACTTTTTTCGACATACTATACTTTGTTTTTTTTCGACATACTCTACTATGGCTTTTATATAACTTTTTCGACATACTATACTATGGCTTTTTAATCACTTTTTTCAACATTTTATACTATGGCTTTTTAATCACTTTTTTCAACATTTTATACTATGGCCTTTTTCGACACACTATACTATGGCTGTTTTTTTTTTCTTACAATTATTTTTTGGGCACTTTATGCCTTTATTTTACAGGACAGCTCTAAATGGGAGAGAGAGAGGGGGAATGATATGCAGTAAAGGACCACAGGTCAGAGTCGAACCCGGCCCGCTGCGTCGAGGAGTAATCCTCTATATATGGTGCCCGCTCTACCAACTGAGCTATCTGGGATATTCTATGGCTTTTTTATAACTTTTTCGACATACTATAATATGGCTTTTTTATCACTTTTTTGTCATGCTATACTATCTCTTTTTTATCATTTTTTTGTCATGCTATAGTATGGCTTTTTCATCACTTTTGACTCATTAGGAAGAACTCCTCCAACAGGCATCCAACAAGTACTCACTGCAGACTCTGAAAACAAACACACAGAAATAGACAGCAGTCAAGCTCGCCATCCATCACTCGCATCTCCGTGGTCAAACCAGCCGCTGTTAAAGTTGTAGACAGACGCCGGCAGAGCAGAGCGAAGTCTTGGTGACTAGAGCAGACATAGTAACGTCTCTTGCGAAACAGTGTCTGTTTATTTAAATGAAATGAGCTGGTTTGACATTGGAGATGCAAGAAATTTGCACTAGTCAAGAACACAGGACCTTCTTCATTTACTTTCTTGCTCCCACCCCAGACACATCTGACCAATAAGAGGAATGAACGTTCTTGCATGATTTGTATTGACACATTTTAGTACGCTTGGATTTCTCCAGGTGTGAAACATAACCGAACCAAGGGGAAATCGTTCCAAGTTAACAAACTTATTAACTGATTCGGACCAAAGCAAACGAACTATAGGTGTGAAAACGCCCTCAAATTACGACTCACATACAGTAATCAAACAATTTAATAATCAACGCTTTAATTAACATCTGAAGTGATTATTACATGTTGTGTCTATAGCCCTATTCACATGTGACTAGTTTTACCAGGGGACCTCAAATGATTTAAAAATGAATGTTTCCTGTGCTGCATTCACACGGGATAAGTAAAGTCTGTATTTTACTCTAATTTACTGACATTATCCCCACAAACAGTATGCTGTCAAGGCTCTGGGGGGGAGAGGGGAGATAACGAGACACAGGTGAAACACATTGGGGCGGGGAAAGTTAATCACACACGGCGGGAAGGCAGACAAAGACCAGGAAGTAAACAGACCTGAAACACAAGACGGTGAGTATCAAAATAAAACAGGAAGTGGTAAAACCAAACAGAAAACACAGAAAATTAAATTAAATTTTATGATTACATTTTTTATTTTATAAAACATAAAAGGGACTTGAAAACATTAAGTTGACACTAGAGCAAGGCATGACAATTATTACAAATCACTGGATGTCCCCAGGTAATACTTGTCCCATGCAAACAGGGCTTTAGAGGTTAATTGGCAAATCATTTGTGTATACAGTATGTGTGTACATAGTTACATGTAGCTTCTTTGCATTGAATTCTTCACAAAAAGTTTCTCTTGCATGTTTACTGATATTAGGCCAATAAAACTCTAAGCAGTAGTTCCTTAGCCCACATTTGATACCAGGCCGCAAGCAAACAATACAACTATTGAACCATAACTAGCCCAGTTAAGCTTTTTTAGCGGTGTGCACAGGGCTCCAGTAACAGTAACACTTGGTATACAAAGAGTCATGGTGGTGGCTTTCCAAATCCAAAAACACAAGAGCAAAAGTTTAAGGATTAGGTTAGGTTTGTCTGGTATAGCGTTAGCATGTTTGGCTAACTAGCTTCTTACCTAGTAGTAAAGCTAACTTTATCTTTTTAGGCCTGTCATTAGCTTACTATCACAAAAACCTTCCTCAAGTGTCTTATAACATCCGGACATTTGACCTAGAGCAGAGGTCTTCAACATTTTTTAGGCTAAGGACCCCTTAGCTGAAAGAGAGACTGAGCAGGGACCCCCTACTACATGTTGTATAAAATTGAATTGGATAATAAATTGGGCCTACAATAATGTTTAGGGCGGCCTAAAGCCTTTACATATACCTTTTTATGGTTAATATAATACTAAGGTATTAAAATAATAATTAACACGTTCAAATATTTATACATCATGTTTTAATGTTAAACATATGTAGCTCAGTGAATCCTTGAAGCTTAACAGTATGGGTGGATGGCTACTTTAGTGGCTACTCTATATAATCAATATCATTAATGTGTGAATTTAAAGAGAAATCACAAAAAGGCTGTTTAATAATTAAATGTTGGACTCATGTTTACGTGTATTTTCAGACATATTTTAACTTTTGGAAAATACATTTTTAAAATAATGCAGTAACTCTTTGGAAACCCTAAGGGTCCCGGACCCCCTGTTGAAGATCTCTGACCTAGAGCCTAACGTGATTCCCAAGCCCTCCAACCACCATCCTACACCAATGCAGTCAACATAAAAATGGTCTGTGGTGCAAAAAGTGTTTCTCTAACAAAAAAACTTAGCGAAGGCCTAGCTTAAATATACTTTTGCAAGTCATTACGTCACATGTTAAGCATTAGAGGTGTTAACATTGGTTTCTTTTATCAGGTTTCAATCTGATTACCACACGTAGGTTTTGCAATAGAAACCAAATGTCTTGGCCATGTAAACTCTTAACCAGGATTTTAATGAGGATTTAGGAGGACTGGAGCAGTATAGGTGCGGTAGCAGTATGCCTGGAGGGCAAACCCACACACTGCCTGTGTAATGAGCTGCTACTTCATAAATCAACCAGTAATTACATGCAGATTTTGAGTGCAAATTGATTAAAGACCCAGCACACAGTTCCCTGTACTTGCTGTACAGCTACTGTGAAATAAGTCTAATCTTAGCTTACCAAAAAGTCTATTTTGCAGCACTAAATGCACTAAAACCATCACTGTTTATTTTCTTTTGAGAATTATTTGAAGAATACACACTGAACTCACAAATTGTACCAAAAGGTTGCCAACATATGGCCAAGAAGGACATTTAAAGCACCACAGTTTCCATTTGTGAATGACTTCTGGCAGTGCTGAATGCAACACTGGTTTCCAAATCTCTACTTCTAGCCCAAACTCTTCTTTCCCCACTGCAGTTTTTTTGGGACACTCCTGAGCTTCTTCCCTTTGGTTTCATTTCCAGCTGGTCAGTAACACAGAACAATGCTATGATCATGACCACATCTCTTTTTGTTCTCTCAACCAAAACAAGTTCAACATGGTGATGGTAAGTGTCCTCCTCATTGGGACATTTCTGTCTTCTCTAATAGGGCTGCTCAATAAGAAATTCATATAAAAAGCACTAAATCCTCAAGCTGAATGGAGTATACCGAACCACTTGTGTCACTGACCAAATAAGCCCCTTTTGTTATAGTTATAGTTATAGTTTTGGACCACCTGATGAATAAGTCCAATGTTGTTCTGTTTTCCGTCTCCACCAACTACTGAGAACAATTGCTGTGGACGTAGTACACACTGGAAGGAGCATATGATGTTTAACCATGTATCCAGCTAATTTAAACAACTCACATTACTGTATTGTGTCAACAGTTAACTTCATTTAATATTGTATGTGGTGTTTTTCCTTTTGCGGGGTGCAAATGTTCGCCCAAAAAAAGTTCCTTCCTGAGCCACCGTCGCTGCAGCCGGAGCTTAGCTCCACCCCAGACGGTTGTGATAGGTTTAAAGCAGAGATCTTCAACAGGGGGTCTGTGACCCCTGGGGGTCCTCGGTGTAAGTGCGTGGGGGGGCCACCAAATTACCTTACCGTAAAAATATATATATATATATATATTTTTTTTTTTTTTCAAAAATTTAAATGTCTGAAAATCTCAGATATGAATAGCAAAGATAAATTGGCCTATTTGTGAAGAAAAAAAAAAAATATTGTTAGGTTTGAATGATAACAGAACCCAAATGCAGATGGAGAATTCCAGGAAGGAGCGGGTCCTTCAGGGGAAGACAGTAAGCTGGCTAGCGGCAGGGTCCAGTGATGGTGGTTCCGGTTCGGTGTATGGCAGGAGTGGAGCGGTAGCAGGAGTCAGGTTCCAATGGCAGCTGGAGGCACAAGAAAAGGAATCAGGACAGGTAAATACACCAGTAGACTAAAACAGATAGTCAAAGGTTTGTCTGGCGCGAGACTAACTGTGGCAGTATTGACTATGATCTGACGCAGAGTGGAGGAATGACCAGGTATATGAAGCAGAGGTTGATTGTGGTAGATGAGAGGCAGCTGGAACCCTGACTCCTGCACACCAGACTCCACTCCTGCAAGTAGGACAGACAGAGGGAGGGACAGAGGAGAGAACAGAGAAGCTACCTAGGAGCTGCAGGCCTAACAAATATATTTACATATTGAAGATAAGCTTACTATAGCTAAGGTAGCCACTATGGCAGCCATATAGTCATGCTTAAAGATTAATTGCCCCTCATAGCACCTTCCATATGTATGTTTACCATTGAAACATTATGTATAAATAATTACCATTTATTTTTGTCCATTCGGCCCAGTTTAATATGCAACTCAATTGTTTACAATAAATGCAATACGGGGTCTCTACTCGGTCTCTCTTTGAGCTCAGGGGTCCCTGGCCTAGAAAACGTTGAAGAACACTAGTTTAAAGAAATGCAAACAACCCAGAGAGTTTTTTTGATCCTTTATTTGGTGTAGCCAGACCTTCTTCCACAGCGCTGTGGGGATAGGTCTGGCAATGCGAGACTAAGTAGCTAGCTAACTTATCTCTGTAATGGTGAGCATGATGAAGATCAATACAGGTCATGAATTCCTTATTGCCCCTGGTGTGTGTTGACATTGAACTTCTACTGGCCATCACATTCCATCAGATGCCTGCTGGGATCCTTTTTTTCTTCCTTCCTGGCCTCGCACCTCTTCCTCTGTCTGCTCGGGTATTTCCACAGTTCAATCTCTCCCCGCTCCACCGTGTCCATACGCTAGAGATGGAAAACAGCTGCCCGCCTCCTGGATTTCCCAGCATCCTGCTGCTTTTGGAAGACTCCCTGCTATGACAGGCCTCACCTGCAGCTTTACACACTCTGCCGTCTGGACGGAAAAAAACGACAAAACGCAGACAGATCCGCCCGCTGCTGGCCAGAGCCTTTGATCCAGGGTTTAGCACCTAATGCCTGACACACACACACACACACACACACACACACGCCTTTCAAATCTCATTAGAGAGAGCACTTTTTAGCCCTCATCTATCTCAGATGATTTACTAACATCACTGTTTAACCTGACCATCACTGTCGTTGATCTTATTTATGTCCTCTGACATCATGATCATGCTATCTCTGACTGTTGCTCCTCTTGAAATTCATTGTTACCGCTGAAGCGGGCTTGGTTATGATTAACCCTCATGTCATCCTTGGGGTCAAATTTGAGCCATTTTCAAAGTTTTTATTCCAGAAATAGAGGTTTCTTTCAACATTTTTTTTTTAAAGTGTAAAACTAATTGATAGGCTTTATTAACAGGCAAACCAAACCAGAGGACAACAAGTGCATGACGGGAAGACAATACGAGGGTTAATCCAGACTACACACATGCTTGCACGCACGCACGCTCACACACGCACACGCACGCACGCACGCGCGCACACACACACACACACACACACACACACACACACACGTCTTGCAGCCAGCCTCTGTCTAACATCTGCTTTGGCGAGACATTTAATTTCACTTGTTACGTGAGCCACACACTCTGGCTTCCAGGAGAAGCCATTAGGAACATGACGCTGGGCAAGGTCTGAGGCTGCGAGACAAAGGAGGCTTTTCACTGCAGCATCAGCCATCATCCATCCACATCCCAACATAACCTCTGACTGAAGTGCAACTTCACTATTCTAACAACACGGCTGCAGAAAACACACAGACATGTACAACTTGCTGCTGAACGTGAGCAGGAATATTACATTACACAAGTAGAATTTGGAATGTATTCTGTCAGGATTTTAGTTTTCAGGGCGAATAATTGCCATATTAAAGGTTTGGGCCTAAAGGAGTTTTGTGATATTGGACTTTTTTTGGTGACACTTTTGCATTATTCTTGTACTGCTCAAAAGATGGAAAGGGAGGCTTTTAAAGTATTTTATTCAAAAGTGACAAAGAACTTGCAAGTACCTGCTCTGGATTTTTCCAAATTAGGAATTCTGTCTATTTTTCAGCTGGAGTCGACAACAAACAAGTCTGGAAAAAGTAAGCTGATTGCATCACACTAAAATGGAAGTTAAGAAAAAAACTACATGACAACAATGAGAATATCTTTTTATTTTTATTTTGCTGAATTGGTTAAGCTGCTGTATTCAATAGACATATTAACAATGGATCAGATGACTGTGTGTATGTGTAAGGAGTCACTCATAGTTATGCATAACATAGACAGTATACCTCATGGAGAATTATCACCAACTCTGCAGTTCCTCTCCACAGCGTTTTAGATTCTCTCAGCTCACTGTATTGGTTTTACAGCCCATAACTTTACTGTTTAGTTCATTCTCAACCAATCTTGGAACTGTTTACCTGCATGCAACCAAAGCCTGCTCAAACGTGATTGGTCAATACTATTCGGACTACAAACATAAACCAAAATGCTTCCGATACCAAAATCTTGTCCCGTTTCCTACAAATTATGTCGATATATGCAACTCCCAATTTGAACAAATCCATCCACTTCCTTTTAATAATAAAAATGTTTTTGCCAATCACTTACGGTAAGCTTCACAAGAGACTTTTTTATTGCTGCACCAGTAGAGAAATTCATGAAGTTGGAGTTCTGCAGTGGCAACAACTCTGTGTACAATCCCTCAACCAATCTGGCTGCATTTACCAACAACACCTTAAATAACGTCCATAATAGTCACTCTATCTTGCAGTATTTGGACTGTTTTCATTATCGGCCAGCAGCAGAAAATAAAGAGTCCATCATCGACAATTTCTTTGGAGTGAACTTACCCAGCACTGGGGCACGTGCTGGAACATCTGTGAGGGGGGAGGAGGGTATGTGCTGCTGGATCCAACTGGAAGCTAAGGCTGGAAAAAGACATGGTTGGTGAAAAGAGGAGAAAGTTCTCAGTGGTGGTTGCGGTGTGGCACGTAACCACCGTACCAGACGAAAGGACTGCACGTGTGTGTGTGGTGTGTGTGTGTGCATGTGTGTGTTTGATGTGCCAGATCTATGGGTCTATTAGCTGCTCTCAGAGGAGCAGGAAACCAAATCTTTTCATGGCTGCTGTACCAAGTCACTTTACCATGTGGAGTTGCCAGGGTCTTTAAACCTGTCTGCTGCACGCATTAGAAACAAGGTCATATAAATAACCCCTGAACCAGTGTTGAGTGTGTGAGTGTTTGTTTGTGTGTGTGTGTGTGTGTGTGTGTGTGTGTGTGTTCGTGGTTTCCCTGCTTAGGAAATGAAAGCCCAATTAAATTGGTGTGCGTCAGGCTTATTAGAGCAAACTGTGTTTATACAGGGAGTGTTGGAGAGAAAGAAAAACAGAGAGGAGTGTGAAAAGGAGCTTAGATCAGCAGCAGGGACACAGTTCAACACAGAAACATTAGCACGCACGCACGCACGCACACACACACACACACACACACACACACACACACACACACACACACACACAAAAGCATATTGCACACACACATGAATTACTGTCACTGACCGGGCTGTTCTCCTGAACCTTTGTACACTGAGGATTCTGAGTTCACAAGATGATGCAAAATGATGTGCACTCCCTGACACCCTGATTAGGGATTGTACGAACATTATTAGGGGGGAGTCAGAAAAGGGGGACAGGGTAGGGTGTGTGTGCATGTGTTTTTTCATTTTGCAAAAGGGAGGGTTGCCAGATTTTCTTGGAGGGCAGGGGAGGTCTTTCATTTTTACATGCCAGTTCCTAATTTTCTGGCAAGATTTGCAATAAAAAAGAAAATAATGGAAGCTTAAAGTTTCCTGGAAAATGTGTGTATGTGTGTGTGTAACATGGCAGCCCTATTTTCCAAATATTATGTTCCCATACATCTAATGTCGGCCTTACACCAAACAACTTTTCAAGCGATTCCACTGTCGCAGACAAATTTCCGATATCGGAATGAAATCATGAGAGTCTTGTTAAGAGTTGGGGACGCGCTCCAGTCGTCTCAAGCATTTGGTGTAAATTGGTCATAAATCTCAGTCTTAAGTCTTTTTTCTGTCTTGACGTTTTGACAAAGCACATTTGATATTATGGTAAGTTTTAAGTCTTGGCAACAAAATGTTATAGTTTGTGACTAATAACTCAGTGACATTATGACAGATTGTCTTTAGATGTAAGATGGCGTCAGACTTTAGTCTTTTAAAAGTCTTTTTAGAGTCTTCTAGTGTATGGTATAGGCATCAACTGCATTCTCAATTACGTTTTGAGGGAAGCGTATTCCCAGATTACGTTTGTTTTTAATGTATCCGGACCGTAAACCTCTATGGATGGGAGTCCAACATATTGTTTCGCCCATGTGCTGGCTGTCTGCCTCCACCCCAGCCACCAGGGACTACTTTAACTAACTGTCAGCTGGAGTTCTCAGGCTGCTGTTACAACTGCCCACTGTCAGACTGTCAATGCTGCGGTTGGGTTTGACGAACGAGCCGCGCCGACCTCTAACAGCACTTAGACATCCCTTTGGGGATGGAGTTAAAGAACCACACACATGCTAGCACACGAGCAGATACAGTAGCTTTAAAAAAAAAATGACTGCTTACACACACATGTACGCCAAAAACTGCCTGTCGGGATTACTCCATCCGGTGATTACAGCTCTGCCAGACAGTCTGCCGGAGTGTGTCGGACGCCAGCCATTGTTCAGTGCTGCTTGAGCTCCGTCTGTCAGAGCTCCAGCCCGCACTAACTAAGGACCTGAGGGAGGATGACGAGTGGGGGGTAAGGGGTACATTAAATGGTGCTCCATGACAGAGGACGCACAAGGGTTTGTGAGAGCCAAGAGAGAGGTTTGGGAGGATTCCTAGATATTCATTCCGCAGAGTGTTTTTATTTAAGTGAACGGCAAAGAGAAAAGAACAACAGACTAACGAGCTTTGGATCACAGTCCAGGCTGAAGAAGAAATACAACTTACTGACTATAGTTGCTTCCAGATAGCCAGGAAATGCTATTTGCAGTGCTGTTCACAGAGGGAGTTTTTTTTCTTCAGAGCTGCCAACCTCCACAAAAAGTCTTTTATATGAATCGAACTCTACATTACTTTGACATGTATTGTTTTTGAAATGTTGGGTTTGGTAGTAGAACAGAGAGAGGCAGGGAAGAAATAGGGGATTGACATGTGGGGGGGTAGAAGTCCAAACAAAAAAGATGCTCAAGGCTAGTATGCTTCTTTAATGACACATGTCTACTGTCTTTATGTATGCAGAGGGGTTTCTGGGTAAGTGTGGTTTAGAGAAGCTTATGTGCTCCCCTCAAAAATCTCAACTGACGCAAGCACCCACACAGCGAAAAACCCAAAGACAATTTGTGTACTTGTTAGTTTCCATGGTTGAAAACAAGATTCTGTTCCTGTATTTTGTCATCAAATCTTCTTTATTTCATTTCTTTTATGTTAATTTGTCCTACTGGCAAATGCTACATTGCTGCATTCAGCACACATTAACCCCTTAACCCTGCCAGGTACTGTACACCCATGGGCCCATCTTCACAAGCACATGTGCAAACAATCCCACAGAACATCAACGTCCACTTTATTTGCTTGCTTTTAGCTCGTCTAAAGTGCAAAAATCTGAGTAAACCATAACACATTTTGAATAAAGCTGTAATGTTATAAAACTGCACTGACTTCATCATGGTTATTAAAGTGCTATTGCAGCCATAACATGCTAGTTCATGCCATTACAGCTCTGTCTAAAGTTCAGCTCCATGTGCTGTACCTTGCCTCTCTGCTCTGATACACTCTGCTCCAGGCTGTCTGTGAAGGGGGCCATTGTTGCCCAAGTATTTTGGCAACGACAGACAAATGGTACCTCTGGCTCACCTGTTTCAGCTGCTCACAAAGGGAGGATTTTGTGTGAGGAGTTGAGCTCCCTGCTTGGTTTACAGCCTCCAATGGGAATCAAGAGAGTGAAGCAAGAGAGGGGGAGATCAGGAGATGGTATGGAGTAATGCAGCTTATCAGATAAAGCTGTACTTTCTGCCTGCCAGGTCATTACACAACGGGCACTAACAGATGCACAAAGACACATTGATTCCAACTCCCAAAGATTGTAGGCAGCTAAAAAGATGCATCTTGTGCCAAGTGGATTTTGTAACATAATTACCATCTAAACTGAAATTGTTTTGTGTAAGGAAATATAAGCTGTAAAGATGCTGCAGCTAGTGCGCATATTCTTCCATCTGTCAAGAGAATAAAAACTTTTTTTGGACACAGAGCGTACAATGCATTTTTAACAATCTGTTTAAGCCCACAAAGGGTTAGCTATACAGTAAACTGTTAGCATTCAACATTTAGAAGGACTCCACGTGCTGTTATGTTTGAATTCCACTCTGAAAATGGAAGCTAGCATGCCAAGCACTCTATCTTCAACTCGAAAAGGGGAAGCTAGTTAGCCCAGCTTGCTAACATTAACAATGCTTCCTACTAGATTTACTTTTTATTCAAGTGTTTCAGTGCCATTGTAGCTCTCACAACCAACACTTTTGTCGCACAATATAGACCTTTTTCACGGCAGACATGTTGACATGTCATAGTAGGAAAAGCACAGGTGTATTCAAAACCATTAATGATGGCTGCATGCTGACTCACTGAAATAGCTTACTGGGAGCTTGATGGAATTGAGCCATCGTTAAGGTTATCAAGTTCAGCTGTGCTTTTCCTACCATGACAAATCAAAATGTCTGCTGTGAAAAAGGTCCATTCAGAGGAGTCCAGCTAGCATTAGTCTCATGGCAGTTCGTGAAATGGTCACGTTATTGAATCTATTGATTCGTGTACTGAACATGTTAATGTCGTTATTTTTGTGTGGTGAGCACGAATTTTAAAGTAATGTATTTCAACGGAAAGCATATTTCGTGATCACAGAACGATTACGGTAGCGAGTAGTATTGATAAGGCGAAAATCCGCTCAGGGAGGTTGGTCGGGGTGGTGGATGGGTCAAACAACACAGGACTTTCACCCCGGAGACTGGGGATCGCGTCCGGCGTGCTGCAGTTCCTTTCCGCGTTATTCTCTTCCTAACCACAACCGTCCCGTTGTTGTCGGCGTCTCCTGCATGTGACAGTTCCTTAATTCCCCGTTCTTCTTTTCCTAACCACAAACGTCCCGTTGTTGTGGCGTTTCATGTCCCCGTTGTTGCATGCCAGAGACCGTGGATCGTGTCCCTGCGCCCAGGGATTGCGTCCCGCGTGTGGCGGGTCCCTGCGCCCGGGGATCGTGTCCTGCGTGTGGCGGTCCATCCCGTTGTTGTCGACAGCGTGTGGCGTTTCATTTCCCCGTTGTTGCGTCCCCCAGAGCAGCCCAGTGTCATGGCAGTTTGTGAAATGGTCACGTTCGAAAATCGTGACATGTACACGAAATAAACGAGAAAAATTGTGACCTGTACACAAATCAATAAATCAAAATAACGTGACCATTTCACAAACTGGTGTGAGACTGAGTTGAGCATTAACTGACTGTCTTTCTTCCATTAGTTCAGAGGTGGTGATAGCCTACACAGTCAACTCAGCAACAGCAAGTCTGGTAACCTTACGCCATACTCATTGTGATTCAAATTACAACTGTGCGAAGCAACGTGCAAGGTAACATAAGGAGTAATGTATGTGTAGTGCTGAAATTACAGTTGGGACACAAATTAGCTAACAACTTTGGTCCCCTACAGCTGGGTAGATGCTAGATTGGATCCCCTAGACGTGTCGACGTCAAAGGACATGCCTCGTGGCCCACCTTATTCTGCCTCTGATTGACTTACCCTGGTATTCTTACCCTAACCTTAACCAATCCCCACAGCCCATCCCTAAACCTAACAAGAGACAATTTAGAGGGTCTTTGACCTAATTACGTCAACCATTCTAGCAGATCAGATTTAGGATCTACCCCCTAGCTGGTTAACTGCCTGTGCTGCTGTCATTAAAAGCTAGCTCTCCAAGCTAATGGATGCTACAACTTAAAAAGACAAGGGGGAAATGAGCTTGAGAGTTCAACTTCTCCTTATCTTCCTCAAACCCAAACCTGTAGGAAAATTGAATGTACCCTAAAAAAAAAAAAAATCAAAAACAAACTTTGACTTTGACACCTTGAAACAAACACATGCTCAATGGCGCTAATTAAGTAAGAGTCTCCTGACAGTTAATGATAATATTTACACTGGAGCACTACCAGTAAAATAAAAGTCCTGCCTCTGAGCACTTTATCCTGCTATTATCTACAGCTCTTGTTTGGCAGGTGTTGCTGTTTCATGTTAAGGTTAAATCAGAGGTAATTGCCCTCCATTATATCCCTGTGAATCATGGGAGCCACGGCGAGGTGATGTGAAGTGTGCAGGCAGAGGGTTAAATTTGGGACAACAACCTGTAATGCACCCCTGCAGTCTAAATGGGGGCAGCAAAGGCTAGAATACTCACACCCCCCCATAAATGAGAGGTTGTGATCCCTAATGAGTGAACAAAGGCATTGTGTGTGTGTGAGTAAGGGAGTCCATGTGTGTGTGCAGTTGGCAGGTCAGAGTGTAGGGGTCAAAGGTCACCTCGACCTGCAGAGAAAGCAACTGATCTACTTACAGCAAGGACACACATACACACTTCCTGCAGCCAAGTAGGAAAAAATAGACTTCTGCTGCAAGGAGGGCACAAATCCCACAAACACACATCATAGTGCTGAGCTAGGCCGCATTAGAGGTGCCAAACACATGACAGGCTGCAACAAAGGAGAGATACAGAGAGAGCAAAACAACACAGAGTGTGAGGATCTGGAAAATCTCAGCCCAGACAGGAGAGCAACACACTGCTCTGCAAGCAGCTGGGTCTGAGAGTGTAAACACGCCACGGCTTCTGGATAGATTGATATGAACTTACCTATCAAGAACTTACCTACCAAGGACCCAGTGCTTGTACCGTACAACTTCATAAAGTTCATCCAGTCATAAATCACTTGATGACATGATTCATTTGAATGCCTCAGTTGGTAGAGATTTTATCAAGTTCCCTTTCCCAGTTTTCAAGAAAGATGTGAAATCAGTTCTTATGACCCTGCCTGCTTGTATAAGGCTAGTTCTTCAACCACAGGGCATGATGTCTAATTACTTCTGCAGTCTTATGGCAGAAATAAGCTATGGAGTTGCTGAATCTGTCTTCATTTTTTGCCGAAAAAACACACCGGACGCGGAAGCTCTGCGAATAGCCGTGAAGCAGAGCTATTTTCATTCTGCCGCCCATGTTATCCAATCTGTCAGTTCATACCAGCTGCGATCAGGAGCGGCCGCGCCGGCCAGCACGCTGCAGCAATCGTTTCGGCACCACACACACACACACACACACACACACACACACACACACACACACACACACACACACACCCACTTAGGCTAGAGGGGGAGAGAGAGATACGTTCTGTAGAGTGCAGAGGAGCAGGATCGCTTTGTGACCGCCCCGTAGAAATGCACGTCTATGCACGTCTAACAGCTATAGGCGCGTGATCGGGCACAAATCTATGCTTCACGGAGCTTTGCGGCGTTTCGCTGGCGGTGTGTTTTTGCTGTTAGATCAACAGCAGCCAGTATAAAAAATTTTCGTCAGTTTTCGAGAGGCAGCGAGTGGAGATGGACACCCCTTATTTGCATGAGTAGCAGGCAACTTGACACCCCGTCGTTGCGATGCTACCAGAATGCTTTGCACGGCTAATGAATGGGAAACATGGAATGAGGCTGCCATTGGATACGTACCTTAACTTTGGACTTTTTAGTGACACCTTGTCCTTTAAAATTGCTTTTTATTCAGAAAGTAAAGGGCTGTCTAACGGCTTAAAGCTGTGAAAATACTCGAAATATAGTGTACACTTATACTGATATTGATTTCTTTAGGTGGGCCTTTTTTAGGTGTCTAAAATACGTTTACCACTGCAGTATATTGCTTAGCTTCTGTGCCTGCTTCTCCAAACTGGGGACATGCAGACTGCCATCTACTGTAGCTAACACACTGACTATGGAGAAGTACCTGATACAACCCCACTTCAAAAGATCCAAACATCTCCCTTTAAACTTTGTTAGTAGCCTCTTGCATGTGCTCAGCCTTTTGCTGTCAGACATTATGCCAAAACAAGGAAAGGAAGGGAGTATTGTACAGCATTAAAGTCAACGATCTGAGGTCAGGGGTTTGATTTCTGGGCTAAAAATTTCTGCGCTCGTGGACTCCTACACACAATCTTCTTTGGAAAATTTCCACTTTAAAATCTACCACATGCCAGACACTACAGAGAGAGTGAAGAAAAATGAGTCAGCACAGTCAGATGATGACTGTGCTGACTCGTTTTTCTTCAGACGTACAAGTGGAGCTCAGACATATGGGATTTTTTGGCGGTGAAAGGAGACAAAGGCTAAGCACATCAGTGAGCCAAATGTGGGCTATTTTCAGGACAACGTGCAGGATATTGAAGCGCAAGAGTGAGGGTGGATGGAGGAGATGCAGTCAGGCCGACAAAACTGTCTGAAGCCTCGAGAAGAAGAGGAAGAGAAAAGACAGTAGAAGAAGTCAAAGTCGAGGGGTTTGATCAAAAGAACTGGGTCGAAAGGAAGTACTGTACTTAAGTAAACATTTCAGAGCGAAATATTGTACTTTTTACTCCACCAATTACTACATTCGTCTGACAGCTTTAGTTACTTTACAAATTAAGATCTTTGCATAGAAAATGGAGTTTTTAAATACGATACATTTTATTACAAATTAAACTACCCAACAATAAACAGGCCTAGCCGATTAAATTATAAAAGAGATGATGGACAGAACTGTCTGGATCGTTTCCAGTTTCTAAAATGTGAGGATTTTTCTGCATTGTTACCTTTTAATACTTTAAGTACATTTTCCTGATACAGACATACTTTTACTTAAGTCACATTTTCAATACAGGACTTTCACTTGTAACAGAGTATATATATATTTATTTTTTTTACAGTGTGGTATTAGTACTTTTAAGTTAAGGATCTGAAATACTTCTTCCACCACTGGCCTTGACCGCCGCTGTGGAGAGTCAACTCACTTTAGCTTTTTGCTCAGGAAACACAGGAAGGGAGGGAGCACGCAGCGACCCCGTGCTCCGGTCTTTAGATGAAGTGCTAATTGAGTCCCGTGGTGGATGACTTTCAAAAATAGGCTTTCCCTTGTTCCAAGCCCCCCCCCGAAGGCTTCCTCACCACATGGTTGAACAGAGTGTGTGTGTGTGTGTGTGTGTGTGTGTGTTTGTGCGTGCGCATGTGTGTGCGTGCGTGCGCATGTGTGTGTGTGTGCATGCGTGTATGTGTGTGTGTGTGTGTGCATGCGTGTGTGTTTGTGTGCGTGTGTGTGTGTGTGTTTGTGCGTTCCGGTGAGTGTAAAAGGTTATACAACAGCTCTGTAGGTGCAGGAGCCAGAGAGGTTTTTCAGAGAGGCTTAGTGGGAAAAACGCTGAGAGAGCTTTTCCTAAAGCTCCGCACTGAACTACTTTTTCAAATTTGGCACTCTTCTCTCGTGTCAGCGTTCTCGGCACATGCAGGGCCCCAGTCACACACATCTGAAAAAAAAGACTCCGAATTATGCCAATTTATTTATGGGGTCATTGGAGTTAGATTTCATTTACAATCACAAATCCCTATTCTAAGTTCATCACCAGTTATGAGGAATATAGATTATTTGTTTTTTTATTTGGAGTGGTGCTACTGTGAAAGATTTGGAGGAGTTTCATGTCTTCATAAGCTCCAGAAAAGGAATCCATCAAATTCACATTAATTGTGTTTACATGCACAGCAGTAACCGGGGTATGGTCTTACCCGGGTTAGTGAATAACTGGGTTATGCAAGTTCTCCCTGTATACATGAGCGGGGAAGAATGGGAAGATGACAGGAATAACTCTACCTCCGGTACAGTAGGTGGCGCTCTGCCAACGTAAAACTGGCTTTTTCTACCTACGTCAAAATTACACCGACGGGCCACTTAATTAGTAAAATGTGTCCCTGGATGGACCTTTTTAAAAAAAATAATAATAACTCAATAATCACAAGAAAATACAGACAAAACAATACAAAACAGCAGTCTTGTATAAAGTACTTGATAGCAATACTTGAGTGATATTTACTGTACTTATATATGTATGTTATATATATGTAATTTCTGATATTAAATGTAGTTAATTTTAGAAGTAAAAGTAAAGAAAAGCTTTGATTATGAACTTCATTGTGGCTTCCTTATAGTTAAGCATCATATTCAGGGTTTATACACCTTTCCTAAACATCGAATTCAAAGTCTGACATCTACCAAGAAAAAAACAGAAACTGAATTTTTCAATTTTTTGTGAGGAAGAATCTTTCACTCCAACATGCGAAAACATTTCTTGCAAGTAACAAGTGACGGAGACGCTGAGGGGAAATGTAGTGAACTGAAAGCATACATTTAATTTAGGAAAAGTAGTGGAGAAAAAAGTGAAAGTTTCCAGAAATATAAATAACGAAGTAAAGTACAGAGACGTGAACATTCTACTTAACCCTCTGAGGACAAAAGACGGTCTTTGGTGTTTTTTGCCCCCAACGTCTCCTCCCAGGCAGCGCGGCAATGGTTATGTTTAGGGTTAAGGTTAGGGTTAGCTGCCTGGAAGGCGCCGTTGGAGGCAAAAAACACCATTGAGCACAAAAGACGCACCAGCGAGCCCAAGCGACGTTTGACAACACTCCTACTCAAAAATCGCTATCACAAAATTTCATTTTAGACATTTATTTACTATTTTATTCATTAATTATGCTACTTTTGTGAACCCAAGACTTTTGTAAACTAATTTCGAGCACCAAAACAATTGAGAATAGGCATGTTTTCACAAGCTCTGCAACAATTTTGGGCATCACTATTGGGCGTCAGTTTGTTCTGAACATTTTGATATGAAAAACATGGGGATCAGGTTATATGCAAATACCCTTAAAAGGAGAATTCAAGAAGATATGTTAAAATGCCCGTAGACCTCAGAGGGTTCAGTGCAGTAACAAAGTATTTGTACTTTTTCACACTGAAAAACACAGACTAATAGAATAAATACAGACAATGCGTTGCTATGTACTTGTGACGTGCAATGACGATAAAGTTGAATCTAATCTAAATCACCATAAAACAGGAGCACCATGTACGCCACAGTATGCAAGGTATGTTGGTCTGTCTCTTTCTGTAGAACAGGAGACAGTCAGTTAAGGTTACAGTCTGTGCTCTTAATTTACAGTTTACAGTGTTTTCACGTGCGCTCCTTGTATTTCAGGCCTCGTAGGATTTAGAAGAGCTCATCTTCGCCCCCCCCCCTCCGGCTTTGTTTACAGGAGTATCATCTGTTTGCAGATGGATCAAGTTGAATTCCGGGTTTTTATAAAAAGCTGCATGGCTGCTGCTTGGGTGGCTTTGTGTTTGACTGCGTTGTCTACGTGGCTGCTTGCTCCCCCCGTGACAAGCAGTGGTGGAATGTAACTAAGCACATTTACTCAAGTACTGTACTTAAGTACAAATGTTGAGGTACTTGTACTTTACTTGAGTCGTTTGTTTTCATGACCCTATCTACTTTACTCCGCTACATCTCAGAGGGAAATATAGTAATTTTTACTCCACTACTTAGGTAAAGGATCTGAATACTTCTTCCACCACTGAGGCCCGCTTCAGGATGAGCTGCAGAGGGAGAATATCAAGTTTCAGCAGAAAAAAACTTTTCTCCTTGTCTCTACCTCCATCAGCCCGCCTCCAGACCCTCCACGAACATCCCCCCGCTCTCCCCCCTCCTCTCCGCTTTTTCTCAGCCTGTGTGTTGTCTTTCGAGCCACTTTAACAGAAAAAAAATCAAAGGCGGGCTTCGCTGTGTCAACATGGCAGGCAGCAGGAGAATCACTGTTAGGCCAGGCTGAGATGGAAAGAATGAGCCAGAGAATAGATAAAAGCAGGGATCCTGTGTCAGAGCCATTAGGGCGGCTCTTTGGATGTCACGGTTCACTGAACTCTTGGCCCCTTGAAGAAAGAAAACTGTGGGCAATTTGTAGTCGAGTGATTTTAAGTTTGGATTCTGTTTATTGGGCTGGACCGGGGGGTGGGGGGGGGTGGGGGGGGGCACTATCTGTACAGACAATTAACACAAGTGCTTGGTCAAGTGCTTGGAGAAGGTTTAATGGAAAGCCAGGCAGTTATATAGACGTACGGGACATTTAAGTGGGATATCAGCAGGGCCACACGGAATCTGCCGATGCACTATTATGCAGAATTTTGTCTGCAGAATTAAAAATAAAATAAATAAATAAAAATGTAAAACTCATATCCACCTCAAGCAGAAAAAACAGTCCGCCAATTTTCTCTTCTTCTGGATCACCGCTGGAAAAAAAGTCTGCATATTCCGTTTGGCCCCGGATATAAAATATCGCTTTGATACATAAATGTAGTTGAATTTGATGAGATGGGTTGGGCCTAGAGAAAATTCAGATAACTTTATTTACACGTACTCGTACACAATGATAACATTGTTCTCTAAAATTGATAGCATTTTAAAGGAAATATACGGAAATTAAAATATTACTATTAACAGGTTGACAGGTTTGTTGTGACTTAAAGTCCTTAGTTTACAAAATATCTGCTTTTCAAACATCCATTTTGTAAATATTGATGGATGACTTCAGATATATATATATTTTCTTTCCCATAATGAATACTGCTGCACTAATTCCAGTGATTCATTCAGTGATTTCCATGTTTAACTGTACATAAAGAGTTTTTCTTTGCTCCTGAGAACTTCCTGGATACATGCTCTTACCTGACATTAACAATACACTGTAAAAACTGTCTAGTTGTATCAACTTAAATTAACAAGGGTTAGGGTTTAAGGGATAACTAGTTGCATGAATTATTTTGAGTGTTAACTCTTTCTGGATTGGGCTGACAACGTAACGGTTATTGTTGAGGGTACAAACATAATTTGTCCCTCCAACTGAAAGTTTTTTTGACAACTAATTGTCATGTAATGGCAATTATAATTGTCAGAACAACGCAATGTTTCAAGTCCCTTGGACAATTTTTATTTTTTATGTTGATACATGAAATATGTATTGCTGAGAAAAAATGACAAACTTTTTTTTTTTTTTTTTTTACAGTGTATGCACTGTGTGTAAACACAAGGCTAATGAATGACTCTTTAACTCAGGTTCTTTCCCCCTTCATCCGTCTGTTTTTTCTGCCCTGCCTGGGGAGATCAGAGGGCCTCGCAGTGCAGATCTCTTCTGGATTAGTCAGGAATGCAGCTTCATAAGGGGGCTTCAAATGCACTTTTCATTTCTAAAAGTGTGCGGCCTCTATCAATAGCAGCCTGCTGTGAACCCAGTGCCTAAAAACAAACTAGACGCTTAGACCGGGGCTTATCACAGCAGCGGCTACCGCATGTACAACCCCCCGCTGAAATCATTTCTTTAAGCGCTTCAAGCTAAAAACACACACACACACAGACACACACGCACGCATGCATGCACGCACGCACGCACACTTTAAATTGCATTATTTTTGTCTGTGACAGGTCTGCTCTTTATATCACTTGTCCTGTCTTCTTTGAGAGGAAAAAAACAAACAAAAAGGGAAAAATGTATATGTTATTGTATTGTTGTATACAGAATACCGTTCTGGTATCCGTTTATGTAGGAGACCTTATTTCAATACAGCCAATCAAAATATCGCATTAAGCAATAACGTCGGCGCTCTGTTACTACGAAGTGAGTTTGTTTACTTGGACTCGTTCTCCACGGTGTAGCATCGGCACTCTCTAGTTCTCTACGGTGTAGCACTGGCGCGCTCTGGTTCTCTACGGTGTAGCACCGGCATGCTCTGGTTCTCTACGGTGTAGCACCGGCACGCTCTGGTTTTCTACGGTGTAGCACCGGCGCGCTCTGGTTCTCTACGGTGTAGCACCGGCGCGCTCTAGTTCTCTACGGTGTAGCACCGGCACGCTCTGGTTTTCTACGGTGCAGCACCGGCGTGCTCTGGTTCTCTACGGTGCAGCACCGGCGCGCTCTGATTCTCTACGGTGTAGCACCGGCACGCTCTGGTTCTCTACGTTGTAGCACCGGCACGCTCTGGTTTTCTACGTTGTAGCACCGGCACGCTCTGGTTTTCTACGGTGTAGCACCGGCACGCTCTGGTTTTCTACGTTGTAGCACCGGCACGCTCTGGTTCTCTACGGTGTAGCACCGGCGCGCTCTGGTTCTCTACGGTGTAGCACTGGCACGCTCTGGTTTTCTACGGTGCAGCACTGGCACACTCTGGTTGTCTATGTGTAGCACCGGCACACTCTGGTTCTCTACGGTGTTAGGGCACAGTCACACATGCGCAAAATTAACATTGGCGATTATTCACCTTTGGTTCACTCCCATTCTATGCAAGCATATGGACAAATAAACATTCCCTTCCAGTAGGAAGAGCAAATTCATCTTTTTTAATCGCGTGGAGTTTAACTTTAGCGAACTTTGACCAGCTCAAACGCAGCCTTAAACCAATAGCAAAGCAGTCTCTGTGGTTATCTCCTCTTGGCTGTGGTTTTCCGAGTGAGCCAAGACGGAGGAGACGTTGATTGTTGCTGTGTCTAACCAGCCGGTATCGCCTCAGCAAGCCATGCAGTCACTCGCCAGCCATTCACGTATGTGTGACCATGCCTTAAAGGTGCCCTGCCACACATATTTCATTAATTTGTGGTAATGTCTGAAGTTCTACCATGGACTCTAAAATTTTTTGTGGAAAAAAGGCCTTTGTTACCTTGTTTCAAGCCATTCTAGCGTGGTATAGAAAGCCTGCAGGAAGACTCAGCTCGATTTGTACCAGTTCTCATTAATATTCAACGAGCTAAGCTGCTTGACTCTGATTGGCTAACAGCTAGCCAATGAGAGCTTGGCAATCAGCATCCTTTACCCAGCGCAACTGGGCGAGCTCATGAATAGTAATGAGCTCAGGCAACACCACTTCAGACTGACCAGCCTTTGTAATTGGCCTGATTTCTCCGCTTATTTCTTTTCAGTGGCTAGAGCTGACAGAGGAGGTAGCAGTTCATTTTCACATTCACGACATAACACAAACACATATGGACCTAACATATTTCAAAAAATGCAAGTAAAAACGGTTTTGTGTGGCAGGGCATCTTTAACACTGGCACTCTGGCAGCTGCTGTCAATCAGACACAAACACCGACATGACTAAGCTGAGATATAAAGGAAAATTCCTGATATTTCCTCAAATAACATTTTTTCTCCTTGAAAGGTGCAGTGTGTAAGCTTTAGTGGCTCACCCCTCCCCTTCCAAGTGTGTAGTAGAACCTACGGTGGCCAGTGTATGTTTGTCTGCTCTGGGCTACCGTAGAACTTGGTGGCGACTCTGTGGAAGAGGAACCGCTCCCTATGTAGATATGAAGGGCTCATTCTAAGGTAAAGAAAACACTACAATTCTTAGTTATGAATATTATATTCCATTTCTACCAATAGATCCCCCTAAATCCTACACACTGCTCCTTTAAATAATCATAAAAAACAAGCAAAAGGGATGACTAAACGTGATTTCAGTTGTACTCATTGAAAATGACTACAGCAAAAGATAATTACCTCTAAATTAACAACAAGATCAACATTTGAATCCATGGCAAGACATCAGCAGCACTTTTATTATGACAGTATAAAGATCAACAGTGAGAGAGACAGTGTTACATCCCTTCACATTTGTCACACTTGTTTTAGCATATTTACAGATCTTAAATTCAGTACTGGTGCGGCACTGCTCTGTGTGTGGGCCTCTACATGTCCGCGCCCTTACTGGGTGATGTCACTGCAGGTGGTCCCTGTCAGTCGAACACAAAACACCTGCTCTGACCCAAGTACTGTAGTTCTGAGTCAGTGTGACTCTAGTCTAGTAATTAGCAGTCAGACAATGGGCACCTAAATGGACCAAATAACATGCAGTGTGGTTCAGACCAAAGAAAACACCCTTAGATCAGGTTGAACCTGTAGTCTAAGATAAGATTAGATAAGATAAGCATTATTGTCTCCTATAGGAGAAATTCATCTTGGGCATTGGGAAACCAAATGGCGACACATTGCGCATAAACACACAATAAACATACAGTTAACCTACATAGAAACATAATCATACATTATCTCATCCAATGCTTCAATGGACATCTAATAAACCTCACACCATCCCCCCCCCCCCCCCCACACACACACACACACACCTTTCCTCAGTCACAGAAGAACAGAAGATAACCCACAACACATCCTCCCCCTTATATTGCACTTCATTTGATAATGATTGCACATTTCCCGTAAATATTGCACTAGTACCCTATCAGCATTGCACATCCTATAACCATAACGGTATACCACAAATATTATTTAGTAGTATTAGTCACACATACATCACTGCAGCCAGTACACACACACACACACACACACACACACACACACACACCCGCTTAGGCTAGAGGGGGAGAGAGAGATATGTTCTGTAGAGTGCAGAGGAGCAGGATCGCTTTGTGACTATCTTTGTGGGGACCCGTCATTGACATAATGCATTCCCTAGCCCCTTACCCTAACCTTAACCCTTACCCTCACCCTAACCATAACCTAATTCTAACCCTAATCCTACAACCAAGTCTTAACCCTCAAACAGCCCTTTAAACTTGTGGGGTCCAGCATTTTTTATACCCACAAGTATACTGTATTCCCGGGTTTTGGACCCCACGAATATAGTTAAACAAGAACACACACACACACACACACACACACACACACACACACACACACACACACACACACACACACACACACACACGTCTAGTCTGACAGAATGAGTCATCATGCGTTATTGGTTTGATCCCCACAGGATCATTATTTGGAGTATTGCTGTGTAGCAACTATCACTTAAACAGTGGAGTTTTGGAAATTGAGTCATTCTGTTGTATTTGGGTGCAACAGCTGGCAGAAGTCCTGTGTCTCTGTCCTGTGAACACTGAGATATGTGAGCTGTTTGATACAGAGCTATTGTTGGTCTAAACCAGTGGTTCTCAAACTTTTTGACATCAAGGACCCCTAAACGGACCCTAAACCCCATTTGATTAGTTTTTTAAATAGCTTGTGAACTTGTTTTGGGTGCTTTTCATGTTTTCTTCTTAAACTTTGAGGGAATTGTTGGGTATAGAGTGTGGTCTAGACCTACTCTATCTGTCTTGAGATTCAATTCAATTTTATTTATAGTACCAAATCATAAGAGTTATCTCGAGACACTTTACAGATAGAGTAGGTCTAGACCACACTCTATAATTTATAAAGTCCCAACAATTCTATTAATTCCCCCAAGAGCAAGCATTACTCGTTATGATTTGATACTGTAAGTAAAATTGAATTGAATTGTTTTCACTTCATCAGTTATTTGGAACAGTTTGGTCGCCCAAAAATGTCTCGTTCAAACACAGGACTTTCACCCGGGAGGCCAGGGTTGGTGTCCCGTTTGAAAATAAAAGTAAACAGCAAGTTACTTTTTTTTTTTTTTAAACCGCAAGTGAAGAGATGTCTGATTTTTAACCTAAGTCTGATGTTTTTTAAAAGTTTTTTTTGTGCCTAAACTTAACCAAACTGCGACCGTTTCACAACACTAATGACGTGTATAAAACTGCGACGGTTACGTTCTCTGGTTTGGCTAGGAGGATGGAAAACTCTCCTGTGGGTGTTATTAGAGTCATAGTCGTAAGTACGGCCAAAGTAGAAAGTACACCAAGAGGTACACAGACTTATGAAACAAAGCCACAGGAATCAGTCACATTAACCAAACAAACATGTCACCACAGTGTTCTCAGAACAGTACAGAACACATTCAATGGCTACTCCCTGTGTTTACTACATTATCTGCGATGAGACTGTCAAATCAAAGGCCCAGCTGCCACACACTGTAAAAACATCTACATTCCTTCTTTTGATTCACATTATTTCAACGTAGTCACAGATAGGATGGGCGACAGCAAACAATGTCAGTCTAGCTGCTTTACAACCTGCATATATACTTATGTCTTAGCAAAAGTGAATTTTAATTTCAGTTTGACTTTTTGTTATTTTTTATTTCTAACCCTTATTTAACCAGGCAAGTCATTAAGAACAAATTCTCATTGACAATGGGACACTGACATTTGCAACACATCCACTACTTACATACAATCCTAACAAGCAAGACATGTGACAACAAGATATGCTAAGATAAGATAAGAAAAACTTTGTTGTCGGTCACGAGTGACAGAAATACAGTGCTCAGCATAAGTGAATACACCCATGCTAAAGTTGACTAAAAAGAGGAATAAAAAATCTTTTGGAAATTGATCTTAATGCCTTAATTAAAAAAAATAGGAAAAATCCAACCTTTAAGGACACCAATTTTCTTTGTGAATGAATAATGTATTATAATGTATAATTTATGGGGTACTTTCCATAAATTTATTTAAAGTCATCTGTCAATGCAAATCAAACCAGCTATTAGGCTAACTGAAATAAAACCTTTCTCCCCACCCAAATAGGATAATAAGGTAATGGATAAAAAAAAAAATCCGAGGATGTGGCGGAAAATAACGGCCCGAGCCCGACCCGAGGTCCGGTCCGGTCGGGCTCGGGCTCGGGCTCGGGCTCGGGCCGAGAATCTAAACTCTAGTTTGGAGTTCTGTTAGGGGGAGCCAATTGTACCAGGCTGAGATATTGAAAGTAAGTATGGATTCAATGAGTGACCGGTAAACCACAGTTAAAATGTCAGCACTCAGGCATCAGGCAATACAACAACAGAACAAGAGTAGCATACACACGCAGTAAGACAAAGGCAAAGCAAAACAGCAGCAGCAAAGACGTTAAAGAGCCCCTATCATGCTTTTTTTTGGATTGTTCCCGTCATTTTTGAGTGTTATTTAGTTGTTTGTGCATGTAATAGATGTATAAAGTACAAAAAACACATTTCAATCCAAATGGAGCTTTCTCTCCCACAGAAAGCATTTTTTCTCAACTCCCTAAAAACGCCTCGCCCACATTCCTGTTTGAAATTCCTGAGAAAGCCAGCCCAGTTTTTCATATGTGCTGCCCATTGGTACTGCCTGAGCAAGCACAGCCCTCCCAGTGGCTCATTTCAATTTGGTTGACCCTTCACAACAGAGTGGGCCAGCTGACCAATCAGAGCAGACTGGGCTATCCAGGAAGGCGGGGCCAAGAGCCCAGACAGAGCGTTTCAGGCAGAGGAGCTGCAGCAATGCAAAAATGCAATGCAAAGTATGGAACACATGTTTTTTGAAAATGAAAGCATGTAAACCTATTCAAGTGGACCCCAAGAGAACAAATATGACGCTGAGAAGGAGTATAATAAGGGCTCTTTAAAGGTTAATAAGATTGTAGGTGAAGATGTATTGATGTATTTGATTAGACATTTTTTGCTGTGTAACATTCAGAGCCCCTTAGCTCTCTGTTGGCTCTGCTGCTGTGAAACCTGTTAGCCTTTGGCCCAGTGAGATAAGAGCACACAGGTCAGTTTCCCCTCCAACACCGAAACCTTTACCACCTCCTCCTCCTCCTCCTCCTCCTCTCAAGGTAAAAAAAATGGTGGGACTGTGAGAGACTCCACCGCCAACAGACTCCAACATTTCATGTGCAGGCTTGGTCAAACAGTGCAAACAAACAAGAACGTCACCAAACCTCAGAGAGAAATGTAGTTCCGAGAACCACTGAATTGCACTGAAGGAGAAACTGAGTTTCAGGGTCAGTTTTTTATAATTGTTTTAAAATATTAAATGAGTGTATTTCTTTGTCTTTAAATAAATGCATGAAGTTAAGCCAACTTCTATCCACATGACAGAACTCTAGCAGCTTTTCCAAAACTTGGAACCCATTACTAAACATGTTCATTGTAAACGTGACATTAAGGAAATGTTCTGGAATCCTGCTTTTTCATTCCAAACCCACTGATGGAAAACAGGCTTGATTCTCATTTTCGTGTTTGCAACAATTTTTAGAGAAGAGAAAAACAGGCCAAATGTGGCTTTGAGGAGCTCCTCTGTGCACTGATTAAAGTGCAGTTTTTGGAGATGTTATCCTGCTCTGCAACAGAGAGGGAGCACACGGGTCCAAACATGGCATTGTTCACCAACACACACACACACACACACACACACACACACACACACACCCCTAATTCACTGGAAGAGCAGATTCTCACATGAGAGGGTGGTCCTTCCATAACAGTGTTTGGGTTAGCCCCCATTAAACCGCGGCCCAGGCTAATATACAGAGTGTGATGGAGCTGCAGTTTACATGAGCTCATACCTTTCAGCTGATCTAAACCTGGGCCTGCTGGCTCACATGTGAGCTTATGAGGACGAAGTGGACTGAGGGCGGCAGACCATGAGGTCACCCAACTCCAAAACAGCACCTACAAACCAACAGCAGGACACCCAGAGGGCCCTGACATCATCCATGACCGAGGAAGGAAGACATCAGCATCAAGATATTCAATGACTCTGCAGATTTTAATCATCTGGTCAATCATCATCAATGTTCAGATTGCAAAAGGCCATAAAACTGTAAACTCACACTTCAGCCTTTACTATGCTTACTTTGACTACTCTGTTATCTCAGATGTGCATGAGTGAAATGTGAGCCTACATTTATTTAGTAAAATATATTGACATAAACAGAGGCACATACTGATGATGGTCATGGTGTATACACCAGGGGTTTATTAGTTTGGCTATCACCAGACCAAGTCTGGGGAGTCTGCTCTGTATTTTCTACTGCACAAGAGGCGTGATCAGCGGGTATAGTTCAAATGACTCTGTACGCAATTGGATAGTCCTTCAACCAATCAGACCAACAGTCCAGGTGACGTACTTGGCACGTATTCTTTTGGCCCCCACTGGTGGTAAATTAGGCTTTTACCAAAGGTGGTCAGTAGTAAGGCAAACACATCCTTCTTTTGTAGGAATTATTCCAGGGGCAAGTGTCTGTTCTATTTACAGAGAAAACTTGCTTTGAAATCTTTTAAAACAGCAGCGACAGCGGCATCAACGGGTTGCTGCGCTTCGGTGGCCGCCATGTTGAATGTAAATGAAAATCTGCTTGCCGTCGTGTTAAACCAGCCAATAGCGCGCCAGGTGGATAAGCCAGTTTGTGATTGGTCCCCGCAGATTTGTAACAGAAGCAGGATAGATAAATGTACAGGTTTCCAGCCTGAGCTGCAGGGTGCAATCAAATCGCCGGCAGATCGGGCTGGGTTTACCCAGTCTAGGGGTTTATGCATAGAATGTATAAGTAAAGCCAAAACATCTGGATCGCCCCCTGGTGGCTGGTTGCAGTATAGGACATTAATCCCGCTCCATCCATGTTAGTGGATGGGACATGGGCCAAACTAAAAAAGTACACAGCAAATAATTCAGTCTCTCAATAGTCATTTAAGGTAGGTC